>NC_134709.1:18833219-18948219 GCF_043290135.1 Rhipicephalus microplus
TTGAGCTACATAAAAACTACAAGAGATTGCCTTGAACATCACGCATGTTTTTTTTTATCTGGAAAACTAATAAGAGACTTTACTATTGAAAAAAAAAAATGGCAGCATATCCACGGACTGAATGATGGAGAGTGGGGCGAAGCATCCGTCCGTCCATTCGTTCTTGCTTCTATCCGTCCGTGCGTCCATTCGCCCGTCCGTGCCTGCGTGCGTTCGTGCGTCCGCACGTCCATCTGTGCGTCCGCACGTCCATCTGTGCGTCCGCACGTCCATCTGTGCGTCCGTCCATGCATCCGCCCCTGCGTCCGTTTATGCGTCCATCCGTCGGTGCAGCCATCCGTGAGTCCGTCCATGCATCTGTCTGTGTGTCCGTTCGTCCATCTATTCAACACTTCAAGTACCACCATCTCGCATCTTTTCATCATATATTCCGCATATGCACCGCCATCCAGCGGACATTCCAAGGACTAAACGAGAGATTGCACACGCACACTTTCTTGCGGCTTGCGTTTCCCACCTTTAAGCATCTCGAGTTCATGGTATATACTAGTTCACTGTATTCATGGCACTGCCGCCCAACGCTCGCTAAACCTTTCTAAAACCAAGGAGGTTATGCCCAGCAAGTATAACGTAGAAACCCTTTCTTGTCAGATAGTGCTCAATGTACATGCCAATGGCTGCTAAGGGGGAATGAGAGACAGCAGAATTCGGCTTTTAGTTAACGCGCGCTGCGAATTTTTTACTGTTCAACAATGCTCAGAAGAAATCTCTCACCGGCACCCCCTTGGAGGTCAAAATGTAAGACTGGTTACACGCTACAACTACTACTACGACTACGAGGGACGAACGGGTGCTGCTATAAGGAGCTTCGCCCCTAAAAAAAAAAAAAAACGTGAAAACGAGCTATCAGTTTCCACGTTACGAGTTCGTAAACGAAATCACTGGAAGTGTTTTTGGGGCACAACGCTTGCAGTCTTGAGGCCGTCTATAATCTTGCGTCCGGAGAGAGTGAACAAAACGTCTACTTGATGTTCAGCGCGAAAAAAATCTGGGAATTGTATTCTGGAAGCGCTACGTTAGAGAGTCTCGATCAGTGCAGCGAAGGCGAACAGCGCATCGATGCACGTTAGACACGAGTGCGCTCTCGTAGTTATCTTCGAAAACGAAGGCGTGCGCGCCTGTGTCAGAGGCGGTAAGGTGTACAACGCAAAGCGACGGGCATGTACCACCACCGTGTCGTCTTAGCAAAGCGTTTAAAACAGTTGCCTTTTTGACCATCGCGTTGCATTGTCAGCGCAGCGTGACAAATGCTACGGTCCTTATAATTACTTATGTACGCCTTCTATAGTATTGTACTTATGTACGCCTACTCTAGTACCTGTTAGAGAAGTTGTATAGAGGAGGTAGCCACTCACTCAATCGTATAAGCCGTGCTTCGCATCTATTATCCTCTTTCTAGACCTCATCCTTTATTTCATTCTTGGGACGTTAAATCCCGCATATCAATCCTTTATTTCGTTCGCCTTCTCCCTTTCCTGGTGCGCCGAGGCATGCTCCCATGTGGACCGCAAAAGATAGTACCACTTCGCTTTTTTTTTTTGAATATTGAATTGAATTTTATTCATCAAGCGTGAACATGGAAAAGTGCATGGGTACAGATTCACTGGGAGGTCCCAAGGTAAGAACCGCAGGCGGGACCTCCCATTATGAAAACAATGACCTGCTAACAATGATTGCTAACAATGACCCTTCAAGTGTGTCCGAAAGCAAAGCGCTGTGGTGAAAGGCCCCTCTACACGGACTCTCAATCGGACGCTTCTGGTTCGGAGTCTCTGCGATAAGATTTGAATTCGCAGAAATATGGTTTCGTTAGACAATCACCTCACCCATACGAGTGAGAGGTTTTCAAATGACAAGCGAAGCTGTGTCGAGTGTTCAGGGGTGGTTAACGAGTTGAAGTACATGGTACTCTACTATGGGAGAGCATAAAGCCGTCCCGCCGAGGTCGGGGGCTGCTTCTGGAGCGATTTGCCGGACTAGTTTAAGAGATTTTATTTCTCAAAGAAACATATACAAGGTAAATTCATCTGTTACACTTTTCGTTCTCGTGACATTCCTAATATATCTTGGTGTACATACATTCACAACGGGAACTGTTTGTACCCACAAGCAAACATTATGACGTGCACAATCAAAACTACGTGCACGGGTACGTACACTTCGCGAAAAACAACAACTGTGTTCCGAAAAAGTTTATTCTATCATGGGACGCAACAAACCTAAAGAACGAGCGTCTGTACAACAAGCACAATAACAAACAAATGACAAAGCACAACATACATTACGCATTTAAACAAAAGTGTCCAAGTGCGTAAGGTGTCCATAGTCCATGGCACTAACTGCATATACACTACATATATACACTAATCACAATATGGACAATGTACATGATGATAAATGTACAGAATTTACAAGACTTGGTGAAGATGTTAGGAAATATGTACAACAGGTATCAATATTCGTAACAATTACACAACTTACAGCGTTAGAATGAAGTGCATATATACAAGAACTCACACCCATACGGGGCATACACAAACGCATAGCAATATTGACCACATACAGATTACATGCACTAATCAGACAGGAAAGGTGACCTGGCTATAGGAACCAGGCCAGGTGGAAGACTAATCGAACACGTCTGTCAACTACGGTCAGAAAGCAGCGCAACCATTGTCGCAGAAATCCTTCCTCCCCGAGGAAGAACAATTCCTCCGACAGAAACAATAGGAGTTCAGAGTATAAGCGTTCCAGAATCGGAAAGAGAGCACGACGACGATGACCTGCCGCAACAGCCTCGCACCTATTACGCCACAAACAAAAAGCTCCCGCAGCTATTAGAAGGCGTGCAAAGCGACTACGCGAGCAGCGAGCAGATGTTACAAAGCGATTAACACCTAGGCCATGAAAACTAGTGTTTACGGACTTCCAAAATACCTTTGCAACGACACATTGCTGCAGCATATGCTGGTTAGACTCCTGTAACGGGCAGTTATAGGACAAGTGGAAGACGGGACCATGCCCCACTTCTCCAGTCTGTCCCGTGTTGGGAGTACTCTCTATCCAAGACGCCACATAAAGTCACGGAGGTGACCAGGCAAAAACGATGCCGTTATCGTGCTCCACGAGACATGTCTCGATCGCGCTAGACGGGCTGGAGGAACCAAAAAAAGCAGAAGAGCCGCCGTTGTGTCTACAATGCGGCTTTCAAGAATGTCCACATCGGGACAAACCTGCTGCGTGTGTCGATAAAATGCTACTGCCGTTGAGTAAAATGCAGGCACGTTAAGCGTTAGCGGTGCAGAATTAAGCCGTGCATCTGGTAGTAAATAGCGTATCTTGGTGCCTAAGAAATAGCAGGCAAGATCACGCGCGGGGCACTGTTCACCATGCAACAACCGAAGTAAGAATCGTATGGCAAGCAGCCGGCAGCGAACGGAGATGGAATGGAATGCGAATCCACCGCAGTTTCTCGGTTGCCCAAGAGCTGCTCGGCAAACCAGCTCTGTTCCACCCGATCAGAAAAATGAGACAATGAGCGATTGCAATGACCTAGTGATTCGTAATGGGCGCTGTACGACATGAGATATGTACCATGCACGGCTGCAAAACACCGTCTGTGCTAAATACCTTCTTTCGAGCATCGGTAAATCATACTCTTGTGCTTTCCGGACGTGTCGTTTTACATCTTCGACTACTGAAACCCACAAGGAGGCTGATATGCCGTAGCAAGTATAATGAAGCCCCAGAATGCGAATGGAGTCACTTTTTTGAAGACCAAAAAAGGGACTTAGGCAGGCGTCTGAGGAACCAATGAATAAATATCGACATTTTGAAAAAATTAACGCAGCACCTGAAATCGTGACACTGTTACGCAGCAAAAAGTCGTACGCTACGGGATAAGCCGTGCTCATTCTTCAAATACAACATGATGTCATCAGCAAATGCTGTCACCGTCACGGTACCCCTATCTGGAAGAGCAAGACCTCTAACGTATGGATCAGCGATTAGCGATTGAAGGAATGGTTCGAGGCTGAGTAACAAAATATGCAGGGGATAAAGGACACCCCTAACGAACACCACGGGTAACAGGAAATGGCGCACTCTCTAAACCAACAAGAAACAACGTGCTGCATATATTTCGGTATGCGTTTCCGAGAATCTTAACGAAGTTTTGGGAGAATCCATATGCTGCCATTACACTAAATATAAAGCTATGTTCGAGGTGATCGAATGCTTTTTCCTGGCCAAGTGAAACCAAGAGTCCCCGAGCTGATTTTGTTAACGTGTACGCAACTATATCGCGCGTAACAAAGGAGAGACTGTGGATTTCTCTTCCAGGAATAGAGCACGCCTGATGATGACCTATTAAGGAGGGCATCAGGCTTCTCAAACGCCGAGGGATAACTGCCGCGAAAGTTTTGTAATCAACGTTGAGGAGCGTTATTGGTCTCCACTCCTCTGGGAGAACTGACGATGGGTCATGTTTAGGTATTAAAACAATTCTACCATGGGGAAAGCTATCAGGGAAATCAAAGTACTCAAAACAGCGACAAATAACAGAGGTGAAAAGAGCATTAATGTCGTCCCAAAACGTTAAATAAAACTCATCAGGCAACCCGTCCGGCCCGGGGGCCGAGCCACGCTTCATGGAAGACAGTGCCTCTTTCACTTCGTCAGCTGACGGACTTGTGCAAAGTTGTTCAGCTACTTCTGATGAAATTTGAGGGAGCATGCTTAACATTGTTGCTGTCACGGTGGTACCGCGATGTGATGACATTGGCTTATACGAGCCATGTTGCCAAAGTGAGCTAGGAAAACTGATTGATCACATGTCGGCTGTAACGCAGTTTGTAAGTATCTGGTGGCCTGAGTTCCTGGTCGACTCGACGGGTTGAGAAGCGAGCTTTTCGTTAAGCGTAGAACCTCAGGGTGAGCACATGGATAACGTCTGCAACGCCAAGCAGCCGCCGTCAATGACGAAGCTGCAATAAGGCGTTGAAAACGACCCCTTAACTCTCGCTGCCATGTGCGCATCAAGGAAGTTAGCCGATCAACCCGAAGAGCAATACGCAGCTTTGTGGCAGTGTCCGCTAGTTCTTCGGACGTACGGCGTCTAAGGGCCCGCCCTGCTACTGAGCAGTGTAAACGCCACTGTGTATTGAGCGCGTCCCACACCTCCGGACCGGATCCCAAAAGAGAGGCGCGCAAGATTGTAGATAAACTGGAACGTGAACGCGCGTCGTGCAGAATGCGGATGTCAAGGCGCCAAGGTCTCACTGATAATGAAAAGGGAAAGTAAGCCTCGAGCGTCACTGGTCAGTTCTGATATATAAACAGGGGATGATGGTAATGTTACTACATCAGAGTGCGATACGTAAAAAGATAGCGCGCTCGGCACATATAGAAACGATCCAACCGACTAGACGACGTGCTACGCCGCCAAGTCCAGGCATACTGTGGTCCATGCACTAGTCTGTACGTATCTATCAAAGAGAAATGTTGGACCAGGCGACGCAGCTCTCGCGAGTTCTAATCAGAGCGACCCCATCCTGGACCTTGCACGTCAGCTCGTGTGTCTAATACACAATTAAAATCTCCAGTGAGTATGACATGACTACCGTCTAGAAAATACACGTCCACGTCACGGAAAAAATCGTTAGACATCGCTGCTTGAGCTGGCCCATAAATACACAAAACGCGCAGCTTGAAGTATGATAGGACGCAGTCAAAAGGCAATACCCGTCCAATCCCGTCATATGAAACATGATGATTGCGAAGAGCGCGGTTGAAAATAATAATTCCGACTCCACTGAAGCGGGATGTCGCGAAAGAAAAATAACAGTCTAAATTAAATGCGCGTTTGAATGCACGAACGTGGCCAGTGGTAAAAAAAATTGTTTCTTGTAAACACAGAATATCACAATGTTCTGCGCGGGCTATGCTGATAACCTCGGTTTGCTTTACTGGGTTACGGAACCCTTGAACATTTGAAAAAGATGATTTTCAGGGTGTCAGCCATATTGAAATGATTGTGACTTACCTGGTCGTGTTTTTCGATTCGGTACCTCGAGGATCTGTCTGGGGGAACTGGAGTACATACACTACACAGCACAGTTCGACCCTCTAGAAGAGGGTCGAGGTTTCTTCGGTTGCTGGGACTCGGAGCGGCTATCATGGGTGCCGTGCGAGCTGGTATCAGACTTGTGAGTACGCTTGACATCTCGCGGGGCTAGCATTTGCACGTCACATCCGTCTAGGCTAGAAGAGAGTCCGATGCTACTGTCGACTTCGAGGCTGAAGCTGCTGTCTGACGAATCAGATAGTGGTAGGGCTGCAGCGTCAGCGTTGTCACCACCTCCCACGACCTTGATCACGGATTGCTTGTCGAGACGTGTCAGTAAAGAGCTCCCCTGACGTCTTGCTACTTGTTCAAGGAAGTCGCGAGCCTGGCTTTCGGAATGAGCCAATGGGATTTGCTCATTCGGTTTTATTTCTGTTCCTGGCGAGACACCAGCGCTCGTAGATCTCACGACGTTGGCGTCTACTGAGCACTCAGCTCCTAGATTTAACGATGAGTCCGGTGCCTCGGTACCTACCAGCGTTTCTTTCTCGGCTTGGACCCACGTCGAACATGGCACGGCACGTTTGCCTGGGACAGACCAACACCACCTAGATAAGAACTCATTTAGGTGGTGTTGGACAGACGCGAGGTCAACCGCGGTGGCTGTTCTTATCGCTGAGATTGGCAAACGGGGCGCGCTCGGGTTGGCCTTTGCTTTGCTTTGCTATCCTAGATACATGGCACGTACCCACTCTGGGGGATTGACCAAGACTGCAACGTAGAGACTGGTAAAGGTTATTTTAGGTAAGCTATAAAACTTAAAACCAAAAATAAAAAAAAATGAAATGGCAAATATACGAAAAATATTCAATTTAACTACAAGTAATATGCTTTTGAGCCTGTATTCCAGACTACCATAATAACCTGATGGGAATAATTTTGAGAACTTAAGTTTTAACCTAACGAAATGACGAATAATTTTAAATATCAGGTTAAAATGGCGCTTGTTGAGTATTTATAATGAAATTACACATGACATCAAAGGCATCCCTGTGGCAGTATCCCAAGCCTGAGGCACCGAAGCTTAAAATATTTTCCTCCAATAAGGTCAAGCCTATTTTTGTAAAAGGAGTAATTAGAAATCGAGTTCTGATAGGAGAATATCTTGCACATGTCAAAAAGTAATGTGCGATATTTTCGAGTTCTCCGCAGAATTGACAGAGGGGTGATATCGTCCGACCAGCCCTGTGTTGGCCAAGCTGCACACTTCTTCGTCGTTTAACGTAGCTCTCAGAATCGGATTCTGGCTTTCTTCTACTACAGCTCCGGGTTCTCGTTCATCTGTTGCCGTTGGTGACACGGACGGTAGGGCAGGGAAGGTCCCCGCAGTAGCATCGAACGACGCACAGAGCAGACGGTCGTAGGGTGGTTATCTCCACAACGTCAGCAGGGGCGGTCGCAACCTTGGCTTTCGTGTCCGTGCACACCACATCGACCACAAAATGGTGCTGTGCACTGTGCTCGATAATGACCACTAGAGCCACTCCGACGACAAACACGTTGCAGACCGCGGTAGTCGAAGGTGACTCGATGACCAGAAACGCGAAGATAGTTGGGGACGGGATTTGTGGGACTCATTTCCATCCGGACAAAGCGTGTGCCTGTGAGAACTCCGCGTCTTGCGCTCATGAAGCCAGCGGTCACAGTCAATACCTTGCCGTATGGGGACAAAGCCTGGACGAGTACCTCGTTGGAGACGAAGGCTGGTAAGAACAGGCAAGGGACGTTAGTTACCTGCGGGCCGACGGGAACGACAGGAATACGCTCGCCACCGATGGTCAGGTAGCCAGCGTCGACGATAGGAGTCATGGAAGCCATGCTCTTGACAGTTACTTGGAAGTTCATGCCTCCCATGTGCTGAACGCAGTGTACCTCTGAGAGACCAACTATTGAGGCCGTCGCGTCGACGACGGTCTCCGGACTAGCCCCAGCAGGGACGACAACGTCGAAGGCCTGCGCCTTCGAAGGCGTCCACGACGTCGATTGCGCCATGGCTAGATGAGGAGGACGTCCCTGACGTGTGTTTAGACAAAAAAAAAAAAAAACAAGCATTTCCCCGAGGGTGAACATGGTTAAGTGCGAATGCACGGGGTGATGCTATGAGGGGGAGTAAAGTTAAAATCCGTTGGCATTCGCCAGTGAGTTAACGTAAACTACCCCGTGTGATCATATTGCGATTCCCAGGAACTGTTAGACCCTCTCGTGAAATCTTGGTGAGTTTACGCGTATATGTGAGAGTAAATTCGCACTATAAAGATGTTTATGTCCGCGGCCCGCTTCGCCCGCTTGCGCTCGGCATCACGGGCCCTTCGCCGCGCTGCCTTGTCTTCAACAGGCGCGACATCTTCAACGACGCGTGCAATGCTCGCATTCGATTGCGTTGTACTCGTTGTTGGAGGTATCGCAGTCGAGGTTGATGCCTGCGATGGATCCATACCTATGACGAATTGCCGAACTCGAGCAAGTCGTGGCTGCCAGCGCAGCCACGGAGCGGAGGAAGTAGCGCGCGCAATCACGTGGTGTGTGACATCGCTGCGCCGTTGCTACAGACGCTCCTCTCCGCTCCTTGCACCGTTACTAAGGAAGAGGAGGACGCGCACCGCGGACGGCGGATTCAGGGTCGCTTATAGAGTGCAATCGCACTCAAAAGGGTAACGATTTAGAGTACTGGGTACTACTCTACAATGGGAGATCATAAAGCCGTCCCATGCTGCAAGAATCCACGGCTTGTACGTTTTAAATGTGGTTATATATGACAGTGGACCGGTGCTCGCGATGCTGAAGAAGTGCGGCCTCCAAAGGAGCACTGGTCAAATGCATTTTTGTATGCACCGTTTTCTAGTCATTGTTAGTTTCTTGATTGTTTACTTGACGACCATCAGTCACTTTCAATACGGCAAGTTGATCTTTTATTGAGGTTGTTTGTTGTTTTACGTTTCTCATTTTCATAGTTAACATTGATATGAATTGTGGTTGTTGCCTCTAGCAACTGCGGTGTTGTGCTGCAGCGCACCTGTATGAAGGGCCCTTTTCCGGCATGGATGAAGGAAATTCTTTGGAGAGAGCGTTGTGCATTGCTGCGATATAAATTAAAAAAAATGGCAGCATATCCACGGAGTGAATAATGGAGAGTGGGTTGAAGCATCCGTACGTCCATTCGTTCTTGCTTCCGTCCGTCCATGCGTCCGTCTGTGTGACCGTCCGAGCGTCCATTCTCCCGTCCGTGTGTGCGTCTGTTCGTGCATCCGCACGTCCATCTGTGCGTCCGTCCCTGCGTTCGTCCATGTATCCGCCCCTGCGTCCGTCCATGCGTCCATCCGTCGGTGCAGCCATCCGTGAGTCCGTCCATGCATCTGTCTGTGTTTCCGTTCCTCCATCTATTCAACACTCCAAGTACCACCATCTCGCATCTTTTCATCATATGGATGGATGGATGGATGGATGGATGGATGGATGGATGGATGGATGGATGGATATGGCTGTACCCTTAAGATCGGGCGGTGGCTAGCGCCACCAAGCCCTAATACTTAATGAACCAAAAACTAGATTTATTTTTTTTCTTTAAAAAGTGAGTTTGAGGATTCGTACTTTGCAGTGAAGGGTTTAATTTTCACACGTGACTTGACTTTAGCCACCAATCAGATAACCTCCTTCCAGTTAAGTCTACCCGCTTAATGTCTATTTTGCCTTCCCTGCCCCTAAACCCCACTTCTTTGAAAAACTCTGCGCCATCATTTTGAACTATAGGGTGAAGCCCTTTACAGAACATTATCAAGTGTTCGGCAGTTTCTTCTTCCTCTCCACACGCACTGCATACTGTGTCTACCCCTTCGTATTTGGCCCGATATGTCTTGGTTCGCAGTACTCCCGTCCTGGCCTCAAACAGTAGAGAACTACCTCGGGTATTATCATAGATCCTTTCCTTGGCAATTTCGTGCTTAAAAGTTCGATAGATCTCTAGTGCGGACTTCTTAATCATGCCCATTCTCCACATGTCAGTCTCCGTTTCCTTCACTTTCTTCTTAACCGATAGTTCTTTGTGGTTTGGCCACCTGCTGTTTTCTAAGTATTCACCAGTCAATTTCCTGGTTCGCTTCCTTCATTTTGTATCGACATTCTTCATGTACAAGTAGCTGAAAACCTTCCTAGCCCAACGCTCCTCCCCCATTTCTCTCAGTCGCTTCTCAAATTTTATCTTGCTGCTAGCTTCCCTGCCCTCAAATGATGTCCATCCCATATCACCTTTTACTCCCTGATTTGGTGTATTCCCGTGAGCTCCTAAAGCAAGCCTACATATTCCACGTTCCACGCCTAGTGTGTCCAGTATTCCCCACAATTCCTCTTGAACCACGCTATCCTACGCTCCCTTGATATCCAAAAATGCTAGCCACAGGGGCCTGCGTTCCTTTTCTGCTATTTCGATGCACTGCGTCTGTGAGAACAGATTGTCTTCCAACGTCCTGTGTTTCCGAAACCCATTCTGCAGTTCCCCCAGCACCCCCTTATCCTCTATCCATGCCTGCAGTCTTTCCTTTATAATCTGCATCGCAGCCTGTAGACCACTGATGTAACTGTTATGGGACGGTAGTTGTTTATGTCAGTTTTGTCCCCCTTCCCTTTATAGATCATGCTCATCCATCGGGAACTTCACCAAGTTTCCATCCATCGGGAACTTCACCATCGATTATTAGTTTGCTCACTGCCTCTCTCAAAGCCTGCTTAGACTTCGGACCTAATGTTTTTATCAGCATAATTGGAATGCCATCTGAGCCGGTTGATGTACTACTAGGAACCCTTTTCTCAGCCTTTTCCCACTCACGTTGTGAAAATGGAGCCATTGCACCACTTGATTCGTCCTTGTCTATTGTGGTGCATAAAGCACTTCTTTGTTGAAATTTTTCTGTCACCCTTGTTATTATATATTCAATAGCTTCGTCCCCTTTTAGCCTAGCACCTTGGGCTGTAGTTATAAACCTCTGCTCTAGGCTCGTCTCATATCTCAGGGAGTTTAGATAGTTCCAAAATTTCGCAGCTGCCTTTCTATCTTTTATATGTACTTCTGCCAGCCACTGAGCTCCCTTTCTTCTAATCTTTTCATTGATCAGAAGGGATGCATCCCTTCTACAGCTTAGAAAGGTTTCCCATTTTCTTTCAACATCATCTGTCGGTTCACCCCGCTGCTTAGCATGTCTGTGTTACCTAGAGGCTTCCAGATGTTTTGCTATGGCTCTCTTAACTTCCTCAACCCACCAAATTTTGGGTTTGTGTCTTCTTTTCCGGGGTGACTTGTCACGCGTCTTAGCAAGCTCTAGCTCAAACAGTCTAATTGGATTCGTGTATTTCCACACTGTCTTATTATCCTCCGTGATTACTTTCTCAATTTGTTTAGTGGCTATTTCAATTTGCCTTTCTGAATAAAAATTTTCCTGTAGTTGCTCATCTTGTCTCCTTCCCACTTTCACTGCTCTTCCAAAATTTAGCTCAATACGTTTGTGATCACTACCCAGACTTCTGGAGCCACCTTCATCTATGTGCATTCCCCTGAGCTTATCATACATCCTATGTGACATCAGTGCATAATCTATCGTCGACTGCAGCCTTCCTACCTCCCATGTTATTTGCCCTTCACACTTCTTGGTACTGTTGCAAATG
Source organism: Rhipicephalus microplus (assembly GCF_043290135.1). Classification (NCBI taxonomy): domain Eukaryota; kingdom Metazoa; phylum Arthropoda; class Arachnida; order Ixodida; family Ixodidae; genus Rhipicephalus; species Rhipicephalus microplus. The sequence continues at coordinate 18,845,056 of NC_134709.1, forward strand.
ATGAAATCAAGCCTTTCACACATATCCATGATCATTTTGCCTGTCGGGTCGGTAGAGCCATCTATATCTTCTATGTGCGCATTCATGTCTCCTAGTATAATTATCTCGCACTCTCTTCCTAATTCCTGAATGTCCTTTGATATACACTCCAACATTGCCTGGTTTTCCTCTCTGGCCTTTGCTCCCGTCCACAAGTACACGAAACCAAGGAGTGTCATTTGACCTGCCACTTTCCCTTTTAGCCATAAATGTTCCTTGTGCTCCTGCTTGACCATTTGCCAGTCTGTACTTTTATGAATGAATGCCCCAATACCACCCCTTTTTCTGCTGCATTCTGTTCTATTACAATATTCCCACGCGTAGTCCAGATTGTTTGGAGGTTGTTCCATGTCCCTGAGATGTGTTTCTACAAAACCGTATACCATCGCCCTCTCTTCCCTTAGCTGTTCTTCTATCTCTTCCCACTTCAGCCTGTTTATACCACCCTGCATGTTAATATACCCTATGTCTGAATTGGCTCGGCGCTCGTGGCTACGTCTATTTATGCCCCGGACTCTACCTATCTTAGATACTGGTGCCACTTTGGAACCGTATCTGTCCATACCACCTGTCGAAGTCTCCCGGGCTGTTTTCCTCGTTACTAGCTATTCTGCACCCCGAAGGGCTCGCTTGCCCCCCAAAAAAGCTACTGCGCGTCCTGCAAGCTGCCAACCCACATCATGACCTAGCCGTCCATCGAAGTGAATTCTGTCTCGTCGAAAACCAGCCCACCTATGCACCTCTCTGTTTATTTCTACCACCTCAAAGCCTTTCTCTCGACTCATCCGCCATATCTCTTGGTTTGCGTTGACAACCGCTCTTTGCAGGTTGCTATCACGCACCGGCACCTTCGGTATCGTACATATCACTACCTGTACCTTAGGAGAAGTGGCGCGCATGTCATCGACGCCTTTCACCAGTGTGGTTGCTAGTTCTGCTGTATCTTCATTTAAGACATCGTTTGAACCGCCTGAAATTATCACGAGGTTTCGTCTATCAGCTGTAGAGTTGAGTTTTGCGCTCGCTTGCCTCATGACTGCTTCAAGCTTGCGTCCTGGGAGCACTCCTACTGCAACCCTCTTGTCACCTCTTACCCTCTCTTTGATGGCTTCTGTGCATCGATTTAAATTCGAGCCCCCGGCGATTATCACATGCTGTGAATTTTCAGCTGGAGCGTTCTGCACCTGGGGGCTACTTGCACCTGTAACGCCGGCTGCTTTGTCCCCCTCCCAGCCCCACCACTACCTCGATGAAGCTGGGCCTTGCGACAATTGAACCGGCCGAACCTGTTTTTTCCAAACTTGCTTGTTCTTCCTTCTCCACCGTTCTGGTTGCCGGTTCCCTACTGTTCTCTCCGTAGGCCGCTTCTTTGTTCAGCTTCAGAATATATTCCGCATATGCACCGCCATCCAGCGGACATTCCAATGACTAAACGAGAGGTGGCATGTGCACACTTTCATACGGCTTGCGCTTCGTGTCTACTTCCCACCCTTAACCACCTCGAGTTTATGGTATATACTAGTTCACTGTATTCATAGCACTGCGGCCCAACGATCGCTAAACCTTTCTAAAACCAAAGAGGTTACGCCCAGCGAGCATAACGTAGTAACCCTTTCTTGTCAGATAGTGCTTAATGTACATGCCAATGGCTGCTAAGGGGGAATGAGAGACAAAAGAATTTGGCTTTTAGTTAATGCACGCGCTGCGAATTTTGTATTGTTCAACAACGCACAGAAAAAATCTCTCACCGGCACCACCTTGGAGGTCCAAATGTTATACTTGTTACATACTACAACGGCTACGAGGGATGAAAGGGTGCCGCTATATGGAGCTTCGCCCCTAAAAATAGTGCATAACAACAGACAAGGAATGTCTTCAATTCTAACGAAACTCTAATGTACCAATAACATATCCGAAATACAGGAGATGTATTTCGGATATCCTTAAGTAAGTGCGGGATATTCTTTAATGTGTGGCATCAACATCAGAGGTCTTTAGTTCAAATATTGTCATGGGATCATGTTTCTTACGTCTGTTTGTTTTAATAATTAAAGACCGAAAATTGATTGTAATAAACCCGTGATAAATACTAGACATTGGCGTGAGCAGGCCACTGCTTCAGGGAAACGGGGGGAGGAGCAAGAAGTCTAACGAAAGCGCGCACACCCACCCCCACCCCTCGCCTTTAGGCCCTTCAGTTGCGTCCAGCGGAAAACAAGCTGCGAAACGGATACAAAAAAACAAAAAAAATGAAGCGATGAAGTGATTCTCAGAACGGTCTTCCATTTTTCGACGGCTTTCCTATAGGGCAAAAGAGAGAAGAAAACGGCTTTTCGCGACATGAGGGGTCGCCGATCATCATCGCCAAAAAAAGATCCGTGGCTATACCTTGCGCAGCAAAGAATGATTGATTGATTGATATGTGGGGTTTAACGTCCCAAAACCACTCCGGAAATTTCGACCACCTGGGGTTCTTTAACGTGCACCCAAATCTGAGCACACGGCCTACAGCATTTCCGCTATACCGCCGCAGCCGGGATTCGATCCCGCGACCTGCAGGTCAGCAGCCGAGTACCTTGGCCACTAGACCACCGCGGCGGGGCTGCGCATTAAAGGTGACTTGAAATGTCCGACGAAGTGAAAGTATAATGTGCGGGGTTTTACGTCTCAAAACAATCATATGGTTTTGAGAGGTGCCATAGTGGAGCACTCTGGAAATGTTGACCATTTGGTAGTCTTTAACGTATCGCACAGTACAGGGACCTCTAGCACGTTTCCTCCATCGGTATGTGACTACCGCGGTTGGGATCGAATCCACGACCATCGATTCAGTAGCCGAGCGCCCTAGCCACTAATCCACCGAGGCGGACATGGAGTAAAAGTATAGGGCCGTATCGCCGCCCCTTTAGATGACCAGGAGAGGGCAGCCACCTCCCCCTAACGTCAAGCGTATGAATGTGCAATTCGATGAACAGCGTATCACTCGTGCTTTTCTGAACAGCATACTTACTTTAATTTTATCTTTTATTTTTCACCGCAGATAATGGCACTGAAAAGCTTAATCATCCTCGGAGCAGTCCTGGCTGTCGCATCAGGTAAGACTGCATTCTCACGGCAGGGGAAAATCCCTGGTAGTAGCGAGGATTTTGGGGAGGATTCCCAACTGTGACATTTTTTTGGGTAGAGCGCGAGATCGATGAAGACGGAAGGGACAGAGATGAGCGCTGACTCACAACTGAAAGTTTTATTTGAAGAACACAAGAATGTAAATAAAAAAAAATTGTCCGTGAGATGTATCGATGCACTGACGCATGGTTCACTTTGTTAACATGGAAAGCTTGCATCACTTCCCTAATTATCTGGGATGTATGTTTCGACAAAGTTTCTGTATCGGTAAAAAACAGGTGCACAGATTCCATACCAACTATCTCAACTTTCAATGCTATTGCAATACATTTCCCAGCTGTGATTTGGGCCTTCGTCTCTTGACGAATCGCTCCGCGCGGACAGAAGCGGGGACGCGGGAACGGTCCACGTATGGTAACGCAGTACGCAATCTCCTGGCTCGAATCGCGATTTGGTCCATCCCGGGAATACAGCTTTACATTCGGAGCGTCGAAAACAAACAGCGCGGCGCTGGCCCCGATCGCAGGTGCTCGGTCAAACTTCGTGCAATGCGTGGACACCAGCCTCTGTCCCGACGGGGCGACCTGCTGCGAGACGGCGGACGGGACGTGGGGCTGCTGTCCCTACGAGTTTGGCCAGTGCTGCCAGGACGGCAGGCACTGCTGCCCGCTGGGCTACAGCTGCGACGCCGCTCAAGGGAGCTGCGTCCACGAGCTCACGCAAGAGCGACTCTTCCGAACGGCGCTCGAGCCACGTGTCTCGGGGCTCGCACAAAATCGGCGCAACGAAGTCATCCATGGAGGTAAGAAAACACGATATTTTCCGTATTATTGAATCACTCTTTCATGATACTATAATTGTCCGCCGCTATGGTTTAGCAGTTAGGGTAGCTGGGCTGCTGAGGCAAAGGTCGCGGGTTCGATGCCGATCGCGGCGGTCGCATTTTGGTGGATGCGAAATTGTCGAGGTCCGTCGGAACACCAGATGGTACGAATTTCTGGAGACCTGCACTAGGGCGTCTGACATTATTATATCGTGGTTTTGGGACGTGAATACCCAGATCTCATTATTATTAGTGCTAAAATCATCCCGCTATCGACCGGAAGAAATTCGGTAGGCGAGAAACATGTGCGCACAATTTTTTTTCAGTCAACTAATGTCAATTAATAACAAAGTCTTTACAAGAATCGCGTGCTACAAGTAGCTGGCACTTTTGATTGGTTAATTATGTGGGGTTTAACGTCCCAAAACGACAATGTGATTATGAGGTTACGCCGTATATAGTGGAGGGCTCCGGAAATTTCGACCACTTGGCGTTTTTTAACGTGCACCCAAATATGAGCACACGGGCCTACAGCATTTTCGCCTCCTTCGAAAATGCAGCCGCCACGGCCAGGATTCCATCCTGCGACCTGCGGGTCAGCAGCGAGTACCTTAACAACTAGACCACCACGGTGGGGCGAGCTGGCACCCTTGATCTATTGCTAACAACACGACCCGAGTTTATTCCGCATGTCACTTACCATGCTTGAGCGATCATTCTTATCCATTTCAACGCCAGCATTACGAGACCAAAATCTTAAAAGAAAATCAACGCCACTAGTAATTACACAGAAGTTTATTTTAAATCATTTAACAGATACCTCAGTACTTTTCTTGACACTTTTCCGAGTTGTTTGGGCGACCACAGTGTGCAGTCCAGCTTGTATATTTTGACTGATAAAATTAATGAATTCACGGAAAATTATTCGCACTAATACTCTTTTTCCCGTAATGACAATTCTCCATGGTATAATACTCACATTAGGCGCCTTTCTCACAAAAAGAAACGTTTGTACAGATCAGCTGAAACATTTGTTATGAATGAAGGATGGGCAGTCTACAAATGCGCTTATACGTAACAGCGCTTTACCTAAACTGAAGGTCATTAAAAACACATTGCCGTCCATGCTAACTACTGATACGTCCGTCACGGTTGATCGGTGGCTATAAAGTGCTCTACTGGCGACCAGAAGGTCACGGGTTCGATACCGACCGCGGTGGTCGCATTTGGGGGGGGGGGGGGGGATATAGTAGTGGATCGTGTACTGTGCGACATCAGTGCACGTTAAAGAACACCATGAGTTTGTCCAAATTTTTGGAACTCTCCACTACGGCGCCTCTCATAATCGTATCGTCCGTCGTTTTGGGACGTAAAACAGTAGTACAGTACGCTTCTCGTAGAAAAATTTGTCATGACAAGCTTATTTTACGTATCACGCAAGGATCTGCTTGGCATCCTTGCGAGTGTTCCAAGTTTGAAGGCTTCCATTACAGAAACGGCGCCCATACACCTTTTCACAGGAAGGAAAAAAAACACCGCCATGATGGGTTGTGCGCGGGAGTACAAAGGCTAAAGGCGCAGCGTTGTCAGTGCATTTTCGAGGGGACGCGCCAATTTGCACAGCCCAAAGAGGGCTATGGCGGCGCCCAGGGAGGCGTTTATGAAAAGGTGAATACAAAAGTGCAGGCTACAGCTGCCGCGTTGAACACGCCGTGCCCCGCGCCCAATAGCGGCACAACATTCGTGCCAGTAAACGCGCCCACAAATAACACGAATCGACAAGCAACGGCAGCGACTCTCTCGGTCGGCGAGGAAGTTAGCCGCGGCGCTGAAGCGCACTATCGCGTTTCCCCGCCCTAGCTTTCGTGCAGCTCTCGCATTGTGCTGCTCCGCCCTTGGACTGCTTCGACCCACGGAGGAAGTCCGTAGCTTCGACCGGATCCCCACTTTCCTATCTCCTTCTATTTTCCGTCGCTTGCCTCTCTTTATTCTTTAACTATTTCCTTCTATTCTTTTTATGCCTCCTTCCCCCCACACCTATAAGGCACGGCGCCGTGTCGCCTGTAGGCAGACAGAAATTAGGTGCCTTCTTCCTTTCTTTAAGAACCACTAACCAACCATATTTCGCGCCGTCAAGGCTCTCATACGGACGTGAAAGCAACGGCCGATCTGGCGGCGACTGCGCCGCGGTGTCGGTTGTCTTCACGCGTGCTGCACTACCTCACGCGCATGCCGTCTGTGGCGCTAAAACTCGATACCTTCGAGACGACGTAGTACGTGGCGCCGGCGCGTTCGGTTGGTGAGGCGCCATCCCGATCGGCAAGGTAGACGGATGACGTCATCTCAGGTCGCTGTGCGGTCGTTCTAACTCGCTCGTTCTCACGGTCGGGCACAGTGGAATGATCCAGAGGAACGCCAAAGAAAGGACTTTAACCTCGATCTGTACTGCGTTTCATAGAGCAGGCGCAACGCTGAGGGAGCTATAAACCTCTTGTAGTAGATGCGTTTGAACCAACAAATGGTTCAATGAACCTATGAACGTTATGAGATTTTTTCGTGTGTTTTCAGACTCATTGATAAATAGAACCTGCTTATAATGAACCTTTGTAGGACGAATTTCTCGATACAACGAAGTTTGTCTATTCCCCGCTTTTGCTTTATAAAAGCACATGTTTTTGTGACCTCTATGTAACAGAGTAACAGAAAGAGACAACCTCGATATAACCAATTTTGTCCACGAACAATCTAGGAATTTCGCCGTGGATTTTGATACGAGCATGCATCTTCCGCGGGTGCCCCGCCGCGGACGAAGCGCGAAGTGGCGTGCAGGCGCAGCAAGTGAGAGCGGGCGCTCCTGATTGCGCACGGGTGAGCGCAAGGCGGGCAGGTGCGGGCAGGTGGGCCTGCGCCCCACGAGCCGGTGTTGACGCCGTGGACGCATGCGCGGATGTGCCCCTTCGCCTTCCAAAAAAAAAAAAAAAACTACTTTTGCGCTGGCAGTGCCACCCACGCTTTTGGTTAGCGTCACATATGCGGAACTGCGCTGCATATGAAGAACCTTACCGAATAGTTTTCCGCGGTATCCGTGTCGGTGTCCGTGGCTTTCGCTCTTCCGTTTTCGGTGCAGTGTGCGCGTGCACGGTGTTTATCTTTGTTTTTTTTAGGGGCGAAGCTCCTTACGGCGTGGTTCTGTTTCTGTCGCTCCTCCTTCTCCGTATGTATGTATGTATGTATGTATGTATGTATGTATGTATGTATGTATGTATGCATGCAGCCACTGGTGGCACATACCCACTCTAGCGTCAATCCACGTCCGTCCGTCCGTGCGTCCGTCCGTGCATCCATCTAGTAAACACTAGGTACTGCCATCTCCCAACCCCTGTGGCACATACCCGCTCTAGTACTTGGAGTGTTCACTAGATGGATGCACGGACGGACGCACAGACAGACGGACGCATGGATTGACGCATGGATGTTCGCGCGGACGAATGGAAGCAAGAACGAACGAACGGACGGAAGCACGGACGGGCTGACCGACGCTTCGCCGCAATCATCATTCACTTCGTGGATATGCTGTGATTTTTTTTTCTTTTTAAATGCGGACAACCGTATCATCACCACCGAGGGAATGTCAGATTAGGCGCTGATGAAAACTATCCGTGACCACGGTGACGACGGATCTTCGGAGGTCAACTCGTCACACCGAGAGTTCGCAAGCTCGTTGGTTTCTTGATTAGGTTATTAGTTCTGGCACCAACACTATGGCACGTTGAATGCAATGCAATGAACGTGATAGCAAACATTTGTAATTTTATACGAAGTAGGGCTGGCAGCCAACTCTTTTGGATCCGATATCGCGAAACTTCTACCAAACGCTGCAGTGAGCAAATATGGTTGCTCCAGGGAAAAGTGCTCTTTTCACTCAGTCCCTTCACGTTGAAAGCGCACTGATACTTGCTGAGATAGGAAGCGCGCCAGCGATCCCGACTGTCCTAAAGGTCAAAGTTAATTTTTGCTGAGTGATACATACATACATACATACATACATACATACATACATACATACATACATACATACATACATACATACATACATACATACATACATACATACATGCATACATACATACATTCATACAAGACATTGTTACTGCAGTGAACAGTGTCCGATGCCCTGACGGGAACTACTGCCTGGACGGCCAGACCTGCTGCCTACTTACGTCGGGCAGTTTCGGTTGTTGCCCTTACCAGCATGCCGAGTGCTGCAGCGACCACACCAGCTGCTGTCCCGAGGGATACCGCTGCCGGATTTCGACGCATCAGTGCGTCCACGCTACAACCAACCACACCGTAGCCATGGCGCACAAGGTCAGCGCTGTCGCGGCTCAACCAGGTCAATTCGAAGTCTCTGCTAACGGTGAGCAACGGTGATTCGTGCCGGTAGAAACTACAGAAGTGTTGCCTCCTGCAATCAGTATTTTCATTATTACTTGCGGGCTCGGAGTGCAAGCGCTTTATAGGCTTACTTGCTTGGGGACCTATGTTTTCACTCGAAGCCATCATAGGGGATTGACCATCAAACTGGCGGTGCATATAACAAGGAAAAAGGAATTTAAAATTTTGATGAAGGAAAACAAGTTATTCAGTCATCTAGGAAATATAAAATTGAGCAATCATAAGGTTGCAAACGAATTGAGTAGGTACAGAACTATTAATTGAAATGAATAAATAAATGTGAATTCCATGAACTAGAACTTCATTAGGACTAACCTAACAAATAAACCTTCTTGTGTCTCTAAGAAATTCGAGAACTGCTATGCAGACTTTCCTGTTGCTGTGGCCCAGAGAAGCTTGAGGGAAAAATCATTTTCTAAGTTTAGAGTAATGCTTAATTTGATGAATATATTTAGATTCTAAGTGTTTTTGCCTGTGGCTTGTGAAACGTCTGTAAGAAAGTAAAAAAATTATCCATGTTTTCCGGCTGTTAACAGTAAAAGCAAAGGGGACGTGGTACCTGATCAGACCTGTATGAACGAAAATTATGAGACGCAATACGGCATCGAAATTTTGTGAAACACACTTCCAATTTGTTAAAGGGGCCACCATTTATTATACACCAAGCGAAAGAAATATGACAGTATTCTTGAACAGGTAACCTAATTTTATGGCATCTTGAAGTAAAGAGTATTTACGAAATCTTAATTCATTAAGAAAAAAAAATCACAGCATATCCAGGAGATGAAGGATGGCGAGTGGGCGAAATTCCAGTGGATCATTAACTACTCTACTTACTTTCTTTCCTATGCTCTTTCTTCCTTTCTTTCTTTCATAACGAAGTGCACTCTATGACCATGAGAGAGCTGGGAGCGAGGGCGTTTTATAGCTCTTGGGGCACCATTGCGAAAGAGACAGCGTGCCACGAGCGCACCCGCGATCATCATTTTTCTCTTCTACGTACGATTAGCCCGCTCCCGAGGGGCGCCCAAAGCGCGCGCAAGCGAGGAAAACGGACAACGCAAGGACAAGACTCTAAGGTGCTTCGCCCCTAAATTGGTATCAAGTACAATGGACATACCGGTGCAAGATGAAAAATCTGGAATGAGAAAAAAGAACGGATCTTTCTTTTCAGTGTGACTGAAAATTATTTCTGCATACGTCACAAAACTGTTGCCGCTCAAAGTCTATATTTGCGTGTTTATCTATCTTGCAGGCGGACAGGTCACACGGTACAAAATCAAGAGGCCAAAATGATAGAAAAGGACGGATTTTCTGTTGGAATTTAAAGAGTTATTTTGGATCATACCATATAATACTGCTATGAAAACGCCATTGGCCACCTTATCGTGCTTCTCATGCAATGATATTTGTGTTTTATCGCAAAAGCTGGTATGAGATCACAACAAGGATCGATTTTAGCTCCGTAGTTACCCGTCGCCACTGCCGCTGTTCGTAACCAGCTATCTCATGAAATCTTTTTAAAATGGCCCCATATCTGGGGGCTTCATGGCAAAGGACGTCGAAAGACGAAACGCCATGCGTAGAGCCACATTAGAGTCACAGTCACTCTACTGCACATTAAAGCCCCTAGATCTAGAAAGTAGCGACACTCTCCTCCGCGCGCGCGTTTTCCTCCTCAATTCTCCTCGGATTTCTCCCCTCTCCCGGCCGGCGCGGTGCGCACGGCACGCTGAACCCTCCACTGGCTCGCTGCAGCCGCATTAGATTCAATGCGCGCGCTTGTTTAATCGGCTCCTTGAAGCATTATACGAGAATATGTCCCTTAAGAAAGAGTCGTGACGAAAGTAGGCTTCCCATAGAACATTATGGCAGACATAATTTTTAAGACGATTTGATAAATACGAGCGGAAGCGCTTCGAAAAAATGAGCATACCAGCTGGCGGCTTAGCGGTTTACCTCTCCGTCGCCGCTTCGGCTGTCTGTAACGCGGATGTGTATTAAGCGCATGTAATGTAGGCAGCACATTGTATAGACGAGAACTTGATAAGTGCTGCAGTGTCGCTTTGTAAAATTCATGTTGTGTTGGCGAAAAGCAAGCATAGAAGTCACCGTGCGTGCCTGGCTTCCGTCACGATGAAACGACGAGATATTGCATTCCATTAACTTTGGGACTTACCTCAGTCTGTTAAAAAAAAAGCAAAACCTACCGCTCAGATGGAAGCTTCTAAGACTATGTTACGCTATAATTAACTCACAGAATTCAGGATGTAAATTTTATCAGAAGAGAGCCATTACGAAAAGCGCGTACGTGGCTCTTTCTTTATATGAGCATACACGCATAATACATACAGTACAGAAACGCGCGAACACACAGGCGCACACATACACACACACATAAGCGCGCATATGCAGTCGCATACATACACACACGCATACACGCAGGCGCACACATGCACACACATAAACGCACACCCGCACGCACACACACACACACACACATGCGTAGGAATTACACACGTTAATTTACAAATTACACACATTAAGAAAACTAACGCACGCGCTAAAACACAAGAAAACTATCTCAGGGCACAGAGAATTACAAAAAAAGCTCAGCGACTCATTCAGACCCAGCTATATCCATATTTATATGTGCTCGCTATTAAACTGAACGGAGAGTCCAGCGATGCAAAGAGCATTAAAATCTTCTTACGACTTTATCTAGAGATTTAACGAAATCGGTAACACTAACCTCGCAAAGAACGACGTGTTTAGAAGGGGCGAAGTCCTTTCTCCCGATGTTGTGGATCCACTGCTTTCTGCGCACGGCATTCCTATTCCTATCTCCTCGGGGGATATAAAATAATCTTACTCCTTTCTCTGACCTGCTGCTGCACTGATACGCGCAACAGCCAGGCATTGCCACGAAAAACGAAGCTCACGATTCTACGCAAAAAAAAAAAAAAAAACACGTTTAGAGCGGCAGGGCTGGCGTGGCGCCTGGAGGGTTCATGGCGTGCGTGATTGACGAAAAGCGCGCGAAGTTTGCTTGCGCGCGCTTTTCGTGACGTCAGGGTCATCTGACTGGGCGGTATCGCCCGCCGCAGCCATTCAGCGCTTGGGATGCGCGGGCTCCGCGAAAGAGGGGGTGAAAAAAGAGGAGGTTGCCGGCGCGCCGAGAGAGTGCCGGCGTGGATAAAGGAGCGTCGCTACTTTCCAACATCTAGGGGCTTTACTGCACATGACATATGGATGCCATCTGGCAGTGATGCCAAGAAACGAAAGTTTTCCAGAACGGGGAGCAGCTGGTAGGTGGCAGCACCGTGTCATTTTAGGGAAACTTAGGAAACATTTGCTCTTTCATTCATAGGGCTCTTGTTGTGGTCTCAATACACCTTCTCTGTGAGGGCCTCAACTACCATCACCGTCACCAGAGTCACGACTGTGATTATTGAGTAGCTGCTTAGGAATGGCTAGGTAGGTGGCGGGTGTAAGTAACGAATAACAGCTACCATTGGTGGTATTTGTCGCCCACGTTGACTCTATTGCTTGTTATTGTGATAGCAATTATATGAACACTCTCGGCTATTTTTGCCGTTGCTGTCGCTGTTATGTTTGGGATATATACATGTTATATGTATCGGTAAAGAATATAAATGCATCTACAATATCAAGATAGGTGAGCATTCAGGATGTGGTTGAGCTTTGGCAGGTTGGCTGTATTGTTTCGTTCGAGAGACAGACAGACCAAAAATTCTGTGTTGAAGTATCCCAAGAAAGACTATCGTGTTATATATTGTCCTTAAAAACTAAAGACAATAGACTGGAATTCGCACCCGGGCCCTCTTAGTGGCAGCCCAGTATTCTACCATTGCACTGTGCGAACGTGCACTGCGCGGACTGAACAGTTGCATTTAGGGTCCACGCTGAGCAGACCCTATGCAGGCTTCACATCGGGAAAGGAATCCTGCTGACGTGCGTAATAAAGAGTCTCAGAACAGCAAAATAACATATATATTGGCGTCACACAGTACGAAGCTCGTATCGAGTGGGTCTTTGACTGCTCTAACCCATTATCATAGAGTAGAGTAAATCCTGAAATCTGTACCGTACTCCCACAATAGTTTCCACATAATTCTTCATCGTGGTTAGTCAGGGTTGCTTAGCCATGGCTCGGCAGGTTGCGGGTGGGAGCAAAGAATTGCATTTGCTACTGGTGGTATCAGTTGCTCAGATTGACGTCATCGCTCTAATTGGAAGAGCGAAGGTCAGCGCACAAAACCCCCCACTATTTGAGCAAATAATAAATAAAACATAATGTACTCCCAGGATCAATAAAGTACGCTGAATGCCTTACAAGTGTGTAGCGGTTACCACACTCCTCCTACGAATGACGAATAATGGCCCAGTGGACTTTCCCTATAATACACAAAAACAATTATTATATATAGCATAGTAGGTACCATGCAAGTGTACTTGTTGTAGTTGCCCCAAGAGTGTTTTTTCTAAGACCAAGACCTTGCTTTGAAGTCAAAGTTTCCCTAAGTACATTCAAACTCGCATCTGTCTGCTTCGCAGATCTGTTCGATGAGAACATCCGTTGTCCCGATGGAAACTACTGCGAGGATGGCCAGACCTGTTGCCTACTGAGAAGCGGCCAGTACGGCTGCTGCCCATACCAGTACGCGCAGTGCTGCAGTGACCACGTAAGCTGCTGTCCCGAAGGATACCTCTGCAAGATATCCACGCATCAATGCATCCACACGGTCACTAATCACACCGTGCCCATGGTCCAGAAGGTACAACCTGTTCGGCGACCTCAGGGGCAAGCGTCTGCGCCTCAGGTTGACGGTAAAGCATTCCTACCTCTGCTTTCTCTATTCTCTTGTTAATGAATGGGTAGCAAGCTTGCACAAATTTCACTTGGCACTGCAGAATTGAAAAGGGGGAACAAATTAATTTTATTCTGAGATAGGGCTCAAGAAGGGCGCTCTCCTGCCCTTGCTTGCAGGCCAACACCTCTTCAGTTTGTTCTGGGTGTCTAGGTCCGAGAAATGTAATACAGAGGCCCATGCTTCCAGTGAGGTTATGGCCAAGAGGAGAGAGGGAGAGTGGGTAACCTCGCCGCATCATTTGCTGAGCTGTTCGTCGTATACATGCACGATACGTGAAAGAAGCTAGGGAGATCTGAAGCAAGTGGTTAAAAGCCACCTCCAGCTGACCTCCTGGCTCAGCTTCAGAACTTTGTGTGTGTGTGTGTCTGTGTGTGTGTGTGCTTGCGTGCGTGCGTGCATGTGTGCGTGTGTGTGTGTGAGAGAGAGGATTTCATCTTTTGGTGAGGCAAACAGTAGTATTGGGTTCGAACATCCTGTCGTACAGAATCACTGTAGGCTTCAGTGTGCAACGTTTACCTGTTTTCAATCAACAGCGCTGCTTTATGGAAGTGAAGGCCAGCTAACTAATCGAACAAGCAATAACGTGGAATTTTTCAAAACACCTTTTTCAACTAGCAATACAGTGCTCAAAATCAGTAAAAGGTGCCTCCACTGTATGCCAATATATTTATCGACGCAAGTTATACATGGTCTCAGCGGTAAGAAAGAAGGAAAAAAAAAAGAGAAAGAGAAATATGGTATGGAGAAAGGCAGGGAGGTTAACTGGAAAGCAAGTATCTGGTTTGTTACCCTGCTCTGGGGAAGGGGGAATGTGTGACAGAAAAGTAAGTAAAACAGAATGAGTGAGAGAAAGAGAGTGGGAGGAAGCGACAACAGAGAGACACACACACTAGAATGTCACAATCGTTCGATGAAGTGGGTCAATCACAGAAACTTCAGGAGGGCCTTCGTTGCTTTTCGGCGTGAAGCTCAATTTTTCTGGCCTGATAGAAATGTGCACGTGACTGAGCGCAGGAAACGCAGCAACATAAGCTTAATTATCATACACAACGTGTCTGCTTATAAAGAATGCACATGCCATAAAAGTTTGAAATTGCCGATTCTCAGACCCTCATGTGGTATGTGCTTGTGTGTGAAAAAATGACACCCACATCTTCCCACGAAGTGGAACTCGAGTAAATGCATCACAGAGTGGTGGGGGTATCACGTAAATGTTGCATAATTGGGTATATAGTTTGAGAATGTTTATTTGTTATTTTTCTTTATTATTATTATTGATGAGTATCTTCCAACTAGCCTAATTTGATGAGTATATTTCAAGTAGCCCAGTTTGATACTTTACTTAATATATGGGGTGGCTAGTCAGCGGTTGTGCAGCTCAAGCAGTCAGTTTTTACTAGCAGACGCTGCCTACGTCGGCCTTGCGAGGCGAGAGGGGTGGGGAGCAAACAGTTGGCACGAGACGCAAGCATGCAGCACGATACGCGAGGCGCGAGCATGCGCTGTGGGGGTGTGGACGTCGCCGCCGATGCACGACGCGTGACATTGTGTGACCAAGAAATGCTCCGCATTTGAAACATTTATTGATCATGAGTTTGCAGGCCCATAAGGACCCTTTACACAAAGGGAGTCCTTATTCCTGGACACTGCTGGACAAGGTCGCAACCCGCGCCGGTTTGACTAGAGCTCTTTGAGCCTCCATTCCTTAGCAATTGAGTAGGACTGCCTCCCATGCCTCTCGGGTAGGGGAATGGTTAGAAAGGAGTAAAAAATTCATCTGAAGTGCCCACACCATGTGAAAGTTATTGGAGGCTTCCCCACAGTGAGGGTACCGCCCATTGACTTTCGTGTCAAAATGCTGGACACAGCAAGGTGTTGGTCTGCAGGCACCTTAGGGTTCGTTCATCGGCCTTACTCAGGTTCTTAGCAGGCACTGGGAAAAGCTTATGTTGTTTGCAGTAGTACATACAGCAAAACTTCTCTTATTCCCAAAAGCAGTTGGTTAGTCTCTGAGTCTGGAAAGCCTGGGTGAGGTGCCAGGTGGTTAATTTAAGCGTACGGGCGGCTTCATCCGCAGCCTTGTTACCTCTTGGGCCCTGTGGCTTGGTGTCCAAACAGTGCGATTGGGGGGGGGGGAGGGGGGCGCGGGGGTCTGAATCTCTGACTGCTCGCTTCAGAGCAAGTGCTTGCAGTGCCACCCAGAGAGAAAGTGAGAGTAAAAACGACTATGAAATAATGGTGGTAAAATTAACAACTACGCTGTGCATGTAGGTGGAGATGGATATTTAGCTAAATATATTTGTGACTTGTTTGTCTGTTTCCCTGCACGAAGTCTGAAATAAGAAGACAGCTGTAGGTTTTTCTGAAATACACTTTGACCTACCGCTTCGATGATTACGTGAACTGCCAAATGAATAAGTGCATTTGTCATAAAAGAGATTGATCATGAATGTTTTTGTTAGAAGTAAATGTAATGAAACTAATACTCTCTTACAATTTTGGTTATGTCATGCGACCAAGCAGTGTCAAAGGACCGAAAATTTAATAAGCCATCATGCAAGGTAAGAGAAGAAGAGGACACCCATGCACAAGGTGCTGCGAACGGTACTCTTTAGGCCACAGGTAAACGTCTGGATGAGTTGAAAGAACTGGCTCCAAATTGATCTCACTAGTGTTTTTATACTCATGGTGATGCCAGCAGTCACCAGCGACCCAACAGTATGCGAAAGGACACTGAAGTGATACAGTAAATTAGTTTAGTCTAATAAATTACACTCAGAGAACCCTAATGTCACTAATTTTGCCATCTTAGGTTTAATATTTGATGAGGAAATCAGCAATAAAAGTGCTGCTTTTAAATTTCTCTTCAACGTTTCGAATGCTGTCATTTTTTTTGTTCCGAATTTCGAATTTCAAATTTCTTTTTGTTATATTGGACACACTGGCTCACGAAATTTCCTGGAACTTAGTATGGTAAGTCCCGGGCTGTTTTAGAAGACAATATTGACACGTTGTGACAATATACTTCAATTTTTGCTAAATAACAACTTCGGTCTAAGGCCATAGTAAACATAGGCATTGAATGATATAAAGGGGGTGTTTACCTAGTGCTTGGCAGTGCTTTAATTGAACAGCTTACTCAGACGGGAGCGATCACTGCTTAAAGAACGGCAAAAAGAGTGAGTGAGGCTTGCATAACACCACCCTCTCCTCGGAAAAGTAGTCTAAGACGGGGTGCAGTTGTAGTTCATGGTCGATGTTCTGGTGACAACCTTCAAATCACGCTCTACTGTACATATATAATGCATGCAGTGAACTACACAATGGTAGAGGTGAAAGCAACGTTTGCATGGTTTCGCTCGACGAGTGGGTACAATGCGCACGCCTTACGTGCAGCCGAACTCAACCAGTGCCCCGACGGAAGCTTCTGCCAGGACACCCAGACCTGTTGCCTGCTGAAGTCGGGAAGATACGGCTGCTGCCCCTACGCACATGCAGAGTGCTGCAGCGACCACACCAGCTGCTGTCCCGAAGGGTACCGCTGCTTGGTCTCTACGCAACAATGCATCCATGCCGAAAGCAATGGTACTGCACCAATGCTGAGGAAAGTCGACAGCATCACTCTAGAGTCGACTGAGCAATTACGACTGAAACCCGATGGTAAGAAATGCGGTTTAAGAGGAACGCCAATCGATTTTTTGGGTATTAGTACATTAGCTACTCTTTAAAAGTTACAACACCACGCTTTCGGCAAGGTGACGCTTGGTAAGCGAAAAAATGTTCGATAAGGGAATGTGGATGGTTATGACACTTTGAAGTTCCAGCACTAAAGCAGTGATGCTATACATTTTAACGCTGTCTCCTAGGTTTCATGCAGTTCTGAATCTGTAATAGGGAAGTACATTGACATTTCAAGTGGTCACGGACTCACCAAGTTTCAGGTTACTATACCAAGTTTCAGGTTAAAAATGCGCATTTCAGGTTAAAAATACGCATCACCAAGTTTCAGGTTAAAAATACGCATTGAAATTGATGATGTCCCAGGAGCATTTTGGTTTCATACGAAATATAATGATTAAACTTTGAATTTTTCTATATTGGCAAACCTACAATGGCTAAATGAACTTTGGAGACCTCAGAGTATAATTTCTCAATCTAAATCAAGTTGTTGTTACACCTTAAAAGGGCCAATAAAAAACCCCAAGCTCTAAAAATTGTTGTAAAGAGAAATATGCGCACTTTTATTTCGTGAACAAGCTGCCAAAAGATTCTGAATACGTGCTATATTAAGAAAGTTACAGGGGATAGAACATCACATTCAGCTGGTTTCAAATTTCCCCGCGATCTCATCACCCTTCTCGTTCAGAGGAAGGAGAAGGTGTGGCCTGTCGTCATGACTCCGCCCACTTCGGAATATACTCTTTCGATTCGGTGACATCACGCGTGCACACTTTGTCATAAAATAAAAAATCGATGCGTTGACCTTCATTTCATCGTCTATTAATAAATTTATGATTGTGAAGATAACGTTGCAATTCTCACAGTAAAATTCATCAGTGTAAACCGATTTGGTGCTTCACTTCAGTGAATTTTTAAATACGGAATCCACTGGGGTTCCTGCGGAGGACGTCTGTGAATGGGAGAATTTCAGCCTCTCGTTATTTTCAAGCACATGGCATTGATTGCTTTCTAAACATATAGAAGCGCGCCGCACGACTGTAAGCATCAAAGGTTTTGTTTCACATTGCCTCCAGAGTCGGTGACGAGTGCATTGAATGTAGTTCTTCTCCTACAACTCCCGTATAATGACACAGACATGAGAATTTGTCCAGCATATAGAACATTTAGCAGAGCAATGATGGTTCGCAGAGCGATGAATGCGTTTGCCATTCCCATCTACCATCATGAGCTGCAATAACGATTCTAAGGTGACATCAACATTAGTGCTTAACGTGTTGTTTCCAGCAATGCAGAGATTTATAAACCGGTCTCGTTTCTATCATGAACTGCTTTGAAGGGAACTATTGAATTCGAATATTGGCTCATATGCTGATACAAAGCTCCTTTTGCTGCACGTCATCAACAGCAGTGAGACATTGTCGCAGCACCCAATTAAGGAATACATGGTGAAATGGCCTGTCACCGTAAAGGACGCTTGTTCTTCGAATGGTAGGCACATATTGAGAGAGGTTTACAAACTGTTTCTTGTTAAAATGTAGCATGCTTTCAAACAGCTAAGTGTGGCAGGGCAAAGTGGTGAGTGTCGATATGCTAATAAAGGCTATGGTCTGGTAAAACTTAAGATGTCAGGAGAGACCCCTGCCCAAATGACCTTAGTTCGACTGCTAGGCCCCACCATATACATACATACATACATGCACACACACGCATACATGCATGGATGTACACATGCATGTATGCGTGTGTACATCTGAATGTATGTACGTACATACATACATACATACATACATACATACATACATACATACATGCATGCATGCATGCATGCATGCATGCATACAAACAAACAAACAAACAAACAAACAAACAAGACATTGTTACTGCAGTGAACAATGTCCGATGCCCTGACGGGAACTACTGCCTGGATGGCCAGACCTGCTGCCTACTTACGTCGGGCAGTTACGGCTGCTGCCCTTACCAGCACGCCGAGTGCTGCAGTGACCACACCAGCTGCTGCCCCGAGGGATACCAGTGCCGAATATCGACGCATCAGTGTGTCCACGCTACAACCAACCACACCATGGCCATGGTCCAGAAGGTCCGCGCTGTTGCAACTGAGCCAAGACAATTGGAAGTATCCGTTAATGGTGAGTTGCAGTGATATGCTATGAAAGCGTTCCCTTTTGCAATCAATATTTATGTGGTTTTGGATGGGCACATATGGCATGCGGGACGTAATCGGGAATCAGGATTGAGAAAAGCAAATTGATGTTGCCATTGTATGCATCTGAACCTCACTTGGGCATGTACTGTGGCACCCACATGAGAACGTAACGAGACATCAGATTGCATGCAGGCACAATTGTATGCTCAGTGAGTATGTTCATCAGCTATAGAGACGTGGCCGCCCTTAAATTAGTTACAATGGGTTAAAACGCGGCAGTAGAAAAAACAAGAGTACTAGACGCCAAGCAGCTCTTTTGACTAGCCTGTATAACGCTGTCCCTTCGTGCATCCGTACGAATGCACTGCAATGCACTACCCTCGCCACAGATGTTGGGAGTGGTGCCAAGTAGGTCACGCCCCAACTGCGCGTTGACGTCATGGTCCTCTCACAGTGCACTCTGACGTCACTCTCCCCATTGCCTGCCACATGGTCACCGCAGCGCCCGCAGCTGCCGTTTCGTCCATTCGCCCACAACACCTGCTGCCACCGCTGCTCGCTTCGCTACCATGACCGCCGCTCTCTACACTGCCGGCTCGTCGGTTCGCGCCCAATAAACCTGATGTGCATCTAACGTACGAATTGAAACATGTTGTACTTGTCTCTCTCTTTACCCTCTCCACTGTTCGCAATGCTCGAGCACACATCGATTGGTAGCTCTTTCAGCCAGTTTATCTGTGATGGAGAGGACGCAGCAAGACGATGCTCCTTCGCCTGCCGAAACATCCACCAAAACGATTAGGCCTATCCTGGCCATTGCCGGCGTTGCGAAGGTTGTGGAAGCCGATCGCCTTCGTGTATGCTGACGTCGTGCCTGCAACATCGCAGCATCTGCTTTAGCGCCGTTCAGCCCCTGACGCAGCCCATACGCAATGCTGCTGCTACACATTCCACCACGGTTCCCTTTGGGGAGATGTTTCACAATCTGCGCCCACATTTTAGTCATTCTAAGTACCACTGTTTATCTGTTTTTCCAAACTGAATGTCGAATACCTGACAGAAACTATCCATATGTGAGGCATAGGAAAAGCCTTCTTAGAAAAGGGCAACATTAACAAAGATTTTATTTCCACACCTAATCTCCGCTTTATTATTATTCACTTCTTGGTTCATGCTGGAGGCTAGATTTCATTACGGCGGCTCACTAAATCAAGGGGGAAGCTTAGACCTTTAGTTTTTGGGTTTGAACAATCCAGAGTGACTCAGCGCTATGGGAGACACCGTACACGATGCTGTGTCTAATTCTTGCTTGCTCAGTTATATATTGAGAAAACAAGTATCCCCCGAGTTGCAATTTTTCGCCAGGACGGCTAATACACTGCGGGGACGGATCAGCATGCTTCGACAACCAGACCTGCTGCCAGTTGTACGACAAGTCGTATGACTGCTGTCCCTACCCAAGAGCAACTTGTTGCGAAGACCAGGACAGCTGCTGTCCAGAGGGATACATCTGTATAATAACCTTGCATAAGTGCAAAAAAGCGAGCACCGGAGAAATGGTGCCCATGCATTATCCACCCACTGCTCGAAGAGACTCGTCGAAGACAGTGACCGAACCGAGTCTTCCAAATGGTAAGAGAAGGTGGTCAAACACTAACCAACGAAACTAACTCCACTAATGTCTTTCATCGTTGTCCCGTTCCGCATGAAGAAACGTGTCACTTGATGTTGCTGAGAGAACAGCGTTGATGTTCTAACATGAGCTCATTCTATGGAACCAAACGCTACGTGGTTCAACTTGTAGCCTGTTCGCATGAAACTAAAAAAGGGAGTTTGAACAGAGTGCGTTGAAAGTTGTAGTCCCGGCGTGTGCAAGTCCACCCTTGCTTGTACTAATAAGCCATCGCCACTAATACTAGCACTAAAACAACGCATTTGTCTGAATAAAACTGTCTCATTAGCTGCACTGACCCATGGATACAACGCTGCTCACAAGTGGATGGCAAATTTTGGGTAACATCATATGCACTACAATAGATACCCTACACAAGGGTGTGCTAAGAACAAGAAACTCGTGGATGGTCGAGATAAACCGCATCTGAAACTTCAGTGAGACTTAACTGCTGCGGTGAGACTTTGCCTTCCTCCCTAATGTAGAACACCGCGCACACCTGTGTTATGTGAGGAACGCTGTAGTGGAGGGCTCCAGAAATTTCGGGAAGCTGGTGTTTTTTAACGTGCACCTAAATCTAAGTACACATGCATCTCGCATTTTCTCTGCATCGAAATGCGGTCATCGCAGCCGGTATTCGATGCCGCAACTTTTCTGTCAGCAGTTGAGCAGTAGACCACCGTGGAGGATATCCGAAAGTGTTCATCACTTTCACCTTCTTTGTGAAGAGAAAATGGGTTGCGATGAGTCACTGTTCTAAATAGGGCCTGCATTACGGCAACTGCCATGCTGAAAGAAGTTCAGCCTTTTTGTGTGACTAAAAACGTATCTTATGAGATCGCACTGATGCTGCGGTACAGCATCGAAAAGTAGTGAAATTTAGCCTGGCTCTTTCTTGTAATAACTACTGGAATATTGTAACTAACACCGTGCTTGTGTACCACATTTGTAAGTGTGAACTCATCCACTAACCTTTTGAAATAGCCACGTATTGTGTGCAGTAAATGTGCGGCATTACCACAAGCACTACTGTGGAGAGAGAGGGCGGGGGACAGTAATACGTGCTGTGCATTCAGAGAGAGTAAAATCATTATCAGATTGTTGCCATCAATATACCCTCACTGGAAAGTCGTACGTGAGACCCAACTCTTGAACTAAAGTCATACACGGCAACCTGGGACTCACCCAAAGTAGTTGCACATGCCCCCCCCCCCCCCCCCTTTTTTTTTTTAAAGGCGAAAAACTTTATTGGCTCGTACTCGCGGCATCCGACCATCTATATGTCCGTCCGTTTCCTGGAACGGTGCCAGCTTTGGCCTCTTCAGCTCGCTCTTTCTCAGTAGTCACATGATGGCACAGCGGTGCGCGCGACAACGCAAAAAAAAAAATGACAGCATAAAACGGAAACAAAAAGACATGACATAGTCAGTCGAATGACCACACCCTTTGGAATATACAGTGTTATTCCAATTTTTTTCTTATAGTGTAATAGACACGCCGCTTGAAGTGCCTCTTCTCTCAGCACATTATAAATCGTGCCTTCGGTCTCCCTTCCCAAAGCTATCACGTGCCCCGATGGACACAAGTGCCTAAATGGTCAGACCTGCTGCCCCCTGAGCAGCGGTCACTACGGCTGTTGTCCGCTGCCCGAAGCCGTCTGCTGCTCAGACCACAAGACGTGCTGTCCCAATGGCTACCAGTGCCAAGTTGGCACGCAGACATGCCAAAAGGGTGACAATACAGTGGCTACGTTACAGAAGCTGCCGGCCTCCACGGGTGCCGAGTTGATTGAAGTGGCTGGTACGCCTTGAGTGCTTATTGATTTCGACAGCTGTTAAAGGGGACATGAAACACTTTTTCAAGCTTCGTAGCCCCTTCAAGTCAGATTTTCTGACATGAGTGCTGCATTTCTATGTACGAAATGCGTATACAGAAATCGCATTTTGATGAGACTTTAGTGAGCAGTGATTGAACTGCTTTTGAATAACACTGTACAAGGAGAGAGAAAGGAAGGAACGTAGTTAGGCTAACTAGACACCCATCAGGTTTGCTACCCTAAGCCGAGGGAAATGGTTTTAAGAAGACTTTGTGGTGTTCGCGTAATGCTTAACACCGCGGTCCACCGATTTCTTGTGCGGTACTTCTTTGTGTTCTAGTTCTTCTAACAAATTCCAAGAAAGGTAGAATTCGTGGCGAAAACAACAGCAAAAACATCATGCATGCTCTATGGAGGGAACATCAACATCTCAACGTTTGCCACATATTTCTCCATGCAGCTTCCGCCAGACTTGATTGCACGTTGATGTATTCCAGAGTTGTCTCTAACTGCTGTGCGAGACTGCATTTTTTTTTCTGTTTTTCCAGACACTACAGAAAGCCGTACTTCTGCCCTCACTTCAGCTCAGGGTAAGGGTCAAAGAAAATACATTCATGCTATGAAACATCCCCATTATTGATAGTGGGCTGTGGTTTTTTAAATTTTATTTTGATGTAGCTAAAGGGCATAGCTTAGCAGGTTTCAGCAGCATTTACTCAGCAACTACCACAAATATGTAAGCACCTGATAATCTTCAATAAACTGTTGTAATGGGTTGCAAGGTGCAAGTTTGAGAGACAGTTGATTTTTTTTTTCTGTTAAAAAATTCATGGACTTGTTCAAGAATATAATCTATGCTATCTATCTGCTTATACTTATGTATGCCAGTTTTTTTTATGCCATCACTGCTTGCTGAACAGTAATTGGCTGAGAACCTTTAAGCTCACAAGAGCTTTTTCTTTCCATTTCCTCTACTTCCTGAAGTAGCAAATAAAACAAGTGATTGATTGATTGATTGACTTTAGAGACAGTATATGTTACGTACAGCCCAGATGAATCGGGAGTCTATATTTGAATGTAGGTAGAAGCACACTGGTACACAGAGGCCAGGATTTTTTCTGTGATGATCACTGTGGCGATCTTCCCATTGCATGCAGCCGAACTCCTCAAGTGTCCCGACGGAAGCTACTGCCAGAGCACGCAAACCTGCTGCCTCCTTGTTTCCGGCCATTATGGTTGCTGTCCCTACGTGCAGGCGCAGTGCTGCAGCGATCACACCAGCTGCTGTCCCGAAGGCTACCGCTGCAAGGTGTCCACCAAGCAATGCGTCCACACCACAAGCAACCACAGCGTAGCCGCCGGTCAGAAGGTCGACCCCGTGATTCCCAAGTCGGCACTTGTGTCACCTAGGCCTAATGGTGAATAGGGAATCACTTCCTCTCTTGGGCTGGTGCAGTTCTCTTTTATGAATGTATGCTGTTCCTCAGTCCTTTTGCCTGTTAAGGCTTGGGTATTCTTTGACCCTACCCCGGGCCCGTAGCCAAAGAGGAAGGATGCTAGGCTAGCCCCGCCCTCCCCTTCTAAGGATTCATTGGTGTTCCTATCAAAAATAAATGATGAACTATGTGTTCCCAGTTAGCTAAGGCTTCAGCAAGTGCTCCCCTCTTCCCCTCCGAAAAAAATTTTGGGCACGAGCCTTGTCCTACCCTATAAATCTTTGATTTTACGGTTTCTAAAAAAACTTCTGCACAGAATTTACCATTCTACTGTGTTATTTCATGCGCCTATTTCTTATCATTGTTTCAAATGTTCGAAATTTTAAGCATCAAAGTTATTCAGGTATCAGTGCATTCCCACTTGCCGAATATTTTGGTCACTGCTCATTCTCGTTCAGTTACGTCTTTCATGAATTATTTCACACCTTCTGTATCATGCCTATGATGTACTTCTGTATCATGCCTATGAATAAGAGAAGTGTGTCTGATGAGTACCTGCCATGAACAAATCTCCTAAGCATGTGAGCTTACAATTAGCGATTGTCACACCTCAGTTAGAACTTCATCGAATATTGCAAATGACAGGATGGTCGCATTTTCAGTGAAGGCTCAAGTGCTTGAGCCTCATGAATTTAAGATTCAGCTTGTTTATTGGGTACACAGACCGGGCTTCACTCAGTTGACGGCTTTTGAGCAGTAGTTATAACGATATCCGTTCACATGGTTCGGATGCGTGTAGTTACTTGTATAGTTCAATCAGGACGGCTCATTCACTGCGAGGACGGGACAATGTGCTTCAACAACCAGACCTGCTGCCTGCTGCTGAATGGGACGTACAACTGCTGCGAGTATCCGCGAGCGACGTGTTGCGAGGGCTTCGACAGCTGCTGTCCCGAGGGATACACCTGCATAGTAACCCTGCAAAAGTGCAAGAAGGAGAGCACGGGAGAAGAGATGCCCATGCATCATTCTCGATGCAGTGTTCTGAGGAAAGCACCGAAGACGATGGCAAGGCTGAGTATTACATCTGGTAAGAATGCGAGGACCACATGAGTGATTATAAGCTAATGGAAGGGACTAACTTTGTCTGGAGATGTTTCGCCGTCGTCCCGTCCTGTCTACGAAGAGTCAAAGAGTTGCGTGGTATCACACGGACATGTGAGTCCCTGTTTTAACCAGTGCTTGCACTAACACGCTGAATGCTTCACTGAAGGAGGTTTCCCTGTACAACTGAACACGGGTCTTTGAAGACGTTCCTCCGAACGATCAAGATGCCGATGCTTACTCACCCTATAATCAGCTGCTGGCACTAACACTGCACTGAATGCATCTGCAAGAGCTAAACTGTCGTAAAATTGCTACATGCGTGCTGTTAACACTGTACCCAATTACAACTAAGAGTGAATGTAACCTCCACCCATAGCCGTTGCTTTCCTACCCAGTGACAATTTGCGTAGATTTCCTATCCAATCGCAATAATTTGCTTATTCCCGTAATGTCAAAACCTATAGCGAAGTTCAGGTAGGTAACTTTTTTAAACATATACATGCCTTTTTTTGCTGATTTTCACTCTAAAGCTAGAATTTTCTGCCGAACTTTTGTAAAAATTCGACAGCTGAGACAAATGTAATATAAGGGCAACAAACTTTTAATCCTTAGTATGTGTAGTATTTGTACCAAGAGCGAAAAAGCACTTGTACATAGTATATATGGTTAGAATGGAAACCACTTCGCATGACTTCCCTGCACCACAGATGATTTGCGGGTGCACCGTAGTTCTGGGGGTGGAGATTATATTTGTTCTTAAATTGTAACCGGCTATAGTACAAAGTATATATAAGTAACTCCAACCGCACTACAGCAGATTGTGTTGACACGTTTTGGATGGCCATGCTAACCACCGGGATTAACTAAGCCCAAAGACATTCGTCGTTGCTGCGATGTCCGATGGCCACAAAAATATGTCACTTGCTGCTGCAGAGATACGCGAGTGTTCTGACATACACTTACACCATGAGAATTTATGCTTGGTCAAAACTTTATTCTCTCTCTACCACTGAACACGAGTGTGTGAAAGTCTGGCACATGAAAATGTCAAAATGCGCATGCCTATACTTCTTCTAATAAACCTATAAACAAGGTGTTCACACAATACATACACAAATAATGTACTGTCATAACCGCTGCAGTTAACCGTAAGGAGTGCACTGTAGGCAACACTGCTGGGAAGTCTGTGCAACACTTTCAAGCAATGTCATCCACACTACAGGATAACGTACTTGCGTGCAAAGTGTATTAAGCACCGTGGCTTAGAGAGTTTGTGGGCTGGCATGGGCAGAGCAATGATACACTTTTACCGACTTCCCACTGTGTTATGAGTGACCGCCTTGTGTGTCTTGAAGCTCACAGCATCTGTCGTCGTCTCTCTTTGTGTTCATCTAAATTTCAGCCCTGTCTTCTGTCCACAGGGAACCAACTTGCCCAAGCCTTAACCCTAGCATTTGAGTACAGTCATCGTAGGTTTTATGACTGTATGTGCAAATAATAGTTTTATTTCCTTTTCTCTGACTTTTCTCGCATTTATTATAGCCAAAGATCACTCTCATGCTACTCCTATATGGCAGACCATAATCCGAACATAACCTAGGCTCTCATGCTATTCACATTCATATAAGTAAAAGAAAAGTACGCAGGGCGTATGTCAAGTGGAACATAATGCACCTATGGCAAATAGGGCAAAGTGGAAGACTGCATTGTTTACAGCAATTTATGAATGAAGCAGATCTACAGAAGCTTCAAAAATTAGAAGATGCAGACCACCAAGAGAAAACTGTCGTAATTTCTTGAAGCATGCATACAACAATTAGCCCAGCAACAAGATTCAATGAATTCTATAAACTTTATTTACTTGCCTGTTTGAACACAATGCAACCACTGTTCTGAGAAGGAAAAGAAAAGAAAAAAAAAACATGAATTACTCTTCAATGGGTCCTACAACACTTTGTATGGTGGTCAGTAAGTGCTGCCGATAGCCAGTAGGGGCTCTGACGAACAAGTGAGCCAAACTATATAGTTTAGCAGGCGGCATGGAATTTAGAATGAAATTTCAACGTCAGCTACAAACTGTTCACTCTTTTATGGACAGGTGAAGTCATTGTGTTTGGCTTATCACATCAGCTTCGCTTTCAGCCATTGGCTGATTTCACGACGCTCTTTGCTCACATCACCAGGCATTTTCAAATGTGATCATAATAAGTTCATTGACTCCTCTTACAGATGTCACATGTCCCGACGGCCACAAGTGCCAGAGTGGCCAGACCTGCTGCCCCCTGAGCAGCACTCGCTACGGTTGCTGCCCGCTGCCCGATGCCGTGTGCTGTGATGATGACCAGCACTGCTGTCCGCATGGCTACATTTGCAACGAGGGCTCGGGATCGTGCGAGTTTGGTGAACGCTCTGTGCCCATGGTCCAGAAGGTTGCGGCCTTTGTGGATGCCGCGTTGATCCAGGCTGCGAGTACGTATTCAGCTTAAGCATAGGCCTACTGAGGGTTCTCCATTGACAAAGAGGGGAGGTGGGGGCAAATTCTACCTCAGTGTATCCCCCACATCTGTTGGTTGAGTACAAAATACAATATGCTTCACAAGGAATAAAAAGAAATGGGCCGTGTATCTACATGCTTTGCTGCAAACGTCATCAAACGACGATAGTCTTCTGCCAGCCTTCTTTGATGCATAGCGTCGCATTTTCAGCGCAGCATAAGAAATATTACAGTCTTTAGAATTACGTACATATGTATTTTCTAGCAAAGTAACACACCAGGTAATACTTACGTATTGATTTTGCTTATTGATAGACAATGTTCACAAGTATAAATGCAGCCACCAGTTGAATATGGCTGGGCATTCAGCAAGGGCTTAAACTTTGGCCGCGTGGCCGAATTGTTTCGTTTGACAGACAGACAGACAGGCTAAAACTTCTACGCTCAAGTATCTCAAGAAAGACTACCGTAAGTCATAAAAAATGACAATGAAGTGATGATGTGTTTCTTATAATGTCCTCCCATTGGCCCTGTTATGCCTGCGAGTCCACAGCGAACGGCCGTGCCTTTGAAAAAGGCAATCTGTGTCAAGGCCAGTCGGCCTGACGCGATCAACAACTCAACGGCGCCTCTCTGGCGTGCACGTGCAGTGAGTCAGCCTCGGCAAGCGACCCGTCGAGTAAACAACTGGCGTCCCCATGTCTGGGGGTCTGACGCATTGCGCGGCGACCCCATTGGAGGAGTCTGCCCTGACGACCAGCGGCGCTTCTGATTGGACATTTTGGTTGGACCCGGTGCAAATAAAAGAAGCCCTGCGGCACGTCGCGATCGGCGGTCCTAGGTAAAAGCTGACATGTGTGTCAGAGCGGACCCGTTTGAGAGCAGACCTATGTGATAGAGAGGAGAGCTCGGCTCTTCGAGTCTCTGTCGGCCCCAGTGCCGAATTTGTAATGCCTCTGTATATATGCTGTACATAAACCTTGTTTAACTCACCGTCGTCTCGTCCGCTCGTCTTATCAGCTCTGCGCAGAAGCAGTCGCGAGCTGAGAAACATACGCTACCAAACGGCTGGTGACCTTCCCGGCGGAGTTGGAAGCAGTGGCGCCTTCGGGACCGTGTTGGCGTCGCCGTCTTTCGCAACAGTGGTTGGCAGCTGCGGGATCGGCCGGCGTCAGCGACATCGATGCGGTGAGTGCCTGATGTTTTCCCCTCAGTTCACCAGACTACTCTAGCTCAGGTTGTAGTAGTTTAGAGAAGGGCTGTGTGAAGCATTGAAGGGAGCTTTGATCGTTTCAAGCCAAGTCGAAGCGCTTTGAAACCAAAGTTAATGCGGAGGGGGTAAACACGGGAGTGTGAAAAATTGCTTGCGCGTCTTGCTAGTAGACTTATAGTGGGTACGGCAAGTAGATTTTTAACAGGGGCAAACAGAAAGAGGCTAGTGTGAACGATGGAGAACCTTAAAGTGAAGGAACTCATCGAAATTTGTGAGGAACTCGGCATTACTTTGGGCCGTGCGAAACGAAAGCAAGCGATCCTTGAGATCATGAAGCATGAGGGAGTGTCGGCTGAGGAAGTCGATGAGGCCTGGGTGGATATCAAAGCACACCGCGAGGAGGCTTAAAGGCGAGAAGCTCTCGAACGTGAGGAGGCTGAAAGGCGAGAAGCTTGTGAAGAAGCTGAAAGGCACGAAGCTCGCGAAGAAGCTGAAAGGCGCGAAGCTCGCGAACGTGAAGAAGCTGAAAGGCGCGAAGCTCGCGAACGTGAAGAAGCTGAAAGGCGCGAAGCTCGCGTACGTGAAGAAGCTGAAAGGCGCGAACGTCGCGAGCGCGAGGAGGCCGAGAGACAGGAGCGCCTCGAGATGAAACGAATAGAATTGGCAATCCTACAGTGTTTGCAGGCGCCTAGCGTAGCCTCTCCGACGATTCAGGTGAGCGGTTTTAGAATTCGGGACCAACTGCCACCGTTCGTAGTAGGCGAGGACATGGCGAAGTATCTCGTCAAGTTTGAACACGTCTGTGAGCGAAACGCTTTGGAGCGGTCTCTTTGGGCGCAGAACCTGTTAGCTCTTCTTCCCAGCGAAGTGTCCGACGCGATAACTTGCTTGTCGAGGGAAGCGTTTGAGAGCTATGACGAGCTTAAGGAAGTGCTCTTAAGACGTTATAAGTTGTCACCCGAGGCTTTCAGGCAAAGGTTCCGGTATGCTAAAAAGGGGAATGAGTCACACGTTGACATCGCGTTTCGTCTTAAAGCCGATTTAATTGAATGGCTCAAGGGCGAAGGTGTTTATGACGACTGCGATAAAGTGGTGGAATGCGTTGCATTGGAGCAATTCTACCGCTGCATCGAGGAGGATGTCAAACTTTGGCTGCAGGACAAACTTGGTGAAGTACAGCTAAACAAGGCAGCAGAGTTAGCTGAGGAGTATTATACTCGCCGAAAGTTGCACAGCAGGGCAGTGCACGTTGAGAAGAATGAGAGAAAAGAGGGCTTTTCAAAGAAACCTGATCAACGGAGACCCGCTCCACACCGTAATTTCAAGAAGGACCCGTCTCTTACGAAGGACAGTGTAGGGGAAAGGCAAACAGAAGCAGAGAAATCGAGTGAGGTTTCTACCACACAGGCATTTGAATCGGAAAACAAACGGAAGCCTCTAATGTGCTACAACTGCAAAAAGGAAAGACACATCGCGAGAAACTGTCAGGAAAAGTTTGCCTTCGCAACAATCCGAGAATCAGAAAAAAACATGCGGTTGTTGGAGCCGTATCTCCAAGAAATTAGGGTGAATGAGAAAACGTGCCGAGCACTTAGAGACTCAGCGGCAACCATGGACGTTGTCCATCCTTCATTGGTGTCTCCGGATGACTTTACAGGAGAATGTGCGTGGATCAGGCAAGTCGCCGAGGAGCAGAGTGTTCGCTTACCAATCGCCACGGTTGTCATTGAAGGCCCGTTCGGTAAGCTTCGCACCGAAGCGGCTGTGTCTGCCGCGCTAAATGATCATTTTCCTTATCTTTTCTCCAACAACTCAGAGCAGCTTCTCAAAGAGCAGGGCAAATCGTTCTTCCCCAACTTAGCGTGCATGGCCCTCATGCGATCGCAGGCGCGGGAGCTATCGCGGCAGCTTGATCTGGTTCAATGCAGTGAACTCTCAAGTGACCTTGTCGGCGGGTCGACGGAACCCCAGAAAGGAAATTTTCCGCATGAGTCATGTGAGCGGTCACGCGAGCGGCCCGTCGCGGAAGCGGCCGGCGAGGTATGCGTAGGGGGAGACGACATGGCGCCATTGAGTCAGAGCAAGAGGGTTGCAACGCTCTCGCCTGTAGCGGAAAGTTGGAGCGAGCTGCCGAGAGTTGATCGAGAGACGCTCATTCGAGAGCAGCGTGAGGATCTCTCGATTGAAGCGCTAGTGGAAAGCCACAAAAACGCGGCACAAGTGCTGTCGAAGGAGCACTACGAGAAATCGGGGAAGAAGTGCGCTTTTGAAGTTGATAATCAGGTAGTGCTGCTGCAGCCGTCCAAAAGGAACAAGCTTGAGATTCATTGGGAAGGGCCCGCCAAAGTGATATCGAAGCTTCCCGATACGAATTATGAAGTGAAATTAGAAAGGCGGCGGAACAAAATTTATCACAGTAACTTGAAAGCAGTCGTAAATTTACTTCTAAGGGCTTCAGAGGAAGAGGGAGCGGAAGTTTTGAGTACTAGTGAGGTAATCGAAGGGGGATCGAAAGTAATCTGGGAGCAAATAAACCTAGAGCCTAGGTTAAGTGAAGCCCGGAAGGAGGACCCGAGAAGGATTGTTTCCGAGTTTGGAGACATGTTTTCGGACCGCCCCGGAAACACGAGGGTGATCGAACACGATATCGAGCTAAGCGGTGAGGAGTCAATTCGTAGCAAGCCGTATCATTGTTCCCCTGTGCAACGTCGCAAGTGTGAGCCGCTCTTGGTGCCGCATAGGTATCGTCGCCTAAAAGCGGCCGGTTACTGAGGTGGAGCATGTTGCTCCACAGCGCAACTTTGACGTTCGCTATCAAAAAGAAAAAAAGGGAAAGCTAAACGCTAATGCAGGTGCATTGAGCAGTGCGTTCTAGCTAGTACCTTCTCAACCTTTCGGTTTCTCGCTGGCGATTCGGGGCAAAATTTTGACCTCATCACGACCTGGGCTGAGCGCTCTCGTTCAGAGTGATCTCAAGGGGCCAACTTTATGTGGTATTCTAATTCGTTGCGTTGTTGTAAGTGTGAAAAATTCAAGTTCTTACTTTAAGAGTCTTGTGTCCCACATGTGCCTCTTGATGTAGAGGGAACAAAATTCCGGTAGACACGTAGATAGGTATATGTTGTACTATACTTTGTCTGGTGTTCTGTTGGGTGACCGAGGGCACTTGCTTGTGTCGTGTGTTGTCTGTTGTCGAACCGCTCTTAGCAAGTTGCAGAACCATCGACAAGTGCTGAAACCGGAGATGGTCAGAAGAGACGAGCGAAATTGGCCAGCAAGTTGTGGCGACAAGCCAGTGGAGCTGGGATCTGTTGTCAAGAATGGGATGTGTTCCCGGAACAGAGTCTGGAGCTGCATTCTCCCCATGGCCCTGGAGGCGAACCTGGAGGGACCTGGCGAACGAGCGCGCCTGTCATCCGAGCCCCGTGGAAGCAGCTCGTCTTTTTTGCGCATTGTCTGGCGGCGGGGGTGCTGTTATGCCTGCGAGTCCACAGCGAACGGCCGTGCCTCTGAAAAAGGCAATCTGTGTCAAGGCCAGTCCGCCTGACGCGATCAACAACTCAACGGCGCCTCTCTGGCGTGCACGTGCAGTAAGTCAGCCTCGGCAAGCGACCCGTCGAGTAAACAACTGGTGTCTCCATGTCTGGGGGTCTGACGCATTGCGCGGCGACCCCATTGGAGGAGTCTGCCCTGACGACCAGCGGCGCTTCTGATTGGACATTTTGGTTGGACCCGGTGCAAATAAAAGAAGCCCTGCGGCGCGTCGCGATCGGCGGTCCTAGGTAAAAGCTAACATGTGTGTCAGAGCGGACCCGTTTGAGAGCAGACCTATGTGATAGAGAGGAGAGCTCGGCTCTTCGAGTCTCTGTCGGCCCCAGTGCCGAATTTGTAATGCCTCTGTATATATGCTGTACATAAACCTTGTTTAACTCACCGTCGTCTCGTCCGCTCGTCTTATCAGCTCTGCGCAGAAGCAGTCGCGAGCTGAGAAACATACGCTACCAAACGGCTGGTGACCTTCCCGGCGGAGTTGGAAGCAGTGGCGCCTTCGGGACCGTGTTGGCGTCGCCGTCTTTCGCAACAGCCTCTGGCTTTCAGGTTGTAAAGACCAGGAGTAAACAGCATTCTGGATGCGAGATTAGGGGCCTTCGGCTGCTAATACGTATTGCCAAAATCTGCATGGCCAATGCTCTTTAAACAATGGTGGGACAGGTGGTGCTGAGGAAAAGCAAGGTACAGACTTTGAGCTCCCACCTTTTTATTAGGTGACCCAGAGACTTGTGAAAAGGGGACGCCCTCTCTACCCCCTCTGCTGTGCCCACGCCTACGAGCGCAGGGCTGGCTGAACAGAAATGCGAAATAACCAAGCTCAGATCCCCTCCTCACAAAAAGGAGAGGGAGAGGATTCTACAGTAGACTCGCGATAATTCAAACTCTGATAATTAATACTTTCGGTTAATTCAAACAAAATTAAATTTTTCGGTTGGCCCTCTATTCTTCCAATGTCTTTAGAAGCCTCTTAATTCAAACTCCATCATTTTGTTAATTCATACTTTTTGCAGTTTTATACCAGAAAATAACTGCTGCTTTCCCAATACTGTTTAAAAATATGCGCGCTCATATAATCCTAACAGTCTAAAAATAAAAAATAAGCACCTCAGACCTTCAAGGAAAAAGGCTTTGCTAGTGAACAAATGCTTCAAACAAAGCGTATACATGTCAAACCGTGATGCTTCTCAACTGGTGCTGAAAGCACATATCTAGAGCAAAAAAGCAGTTGTCGATTCACCATTTCTTTAAAAAAAGTCACAGCTTTGCCGCAAAAGCGAAGCAAGGAACGTGATAGCGAAAAATCGGAAGGTCATGCGCAGAATGGCAAGCAGATTGAAACATGCCCTGCGTTTCTCACGCACAAAGAATGCACAGGACGTACTCTCAGTCACAGATGAACGCGAATAAGGGTCTCAGTTGTTACTTCGCTGTGTCTGAAAAGTGTGCCCTTTTCGCAAACGGAGGGTGTGAAACAATTTAAGGGACCTTTGTTTGCCTGGTAACAACAACAGAATTGTTCCGACAAAACTGAAAGGCTAGCCAAGATGTACGATTCTCCCCACTGCAAGATATAGGCGCGCGAGCGGCCGTACACCCCCTTCTTCTTTACGCGGGCCAAAATACCCGTCAGAGACGAGAGCCGCCGCTAGAGTGCCTCGATGCCCGCGCGCGCATCGAGGCCCCTAGTTGCCATGCGCTCACTGCGCCGTCTTGCTGATAATAGTCTCTACCCCCCCTCCCCGAGAGGCCTGCCAACTGTGGTAATTGGTAGATCAGAATAGCTTGCGGTTTGAACATTGATGGAGGTACCTCTCAGTGGCTCAGTGATTAATGCCTCGCATTCACGATGCAAAGCTCCCACCTTCCATTCCAGTCCACGTAGACACCGGCAACGAAATCCAGCCGAGAGTGTTCATATAAGTGCTATCATAATAAAATATGATCAGCAGTAAACGGCCAGTAAACTTGTGAACCTTACACCTCTGCTTTTTGTTCATTGCGTGAACTAGAGTTCAAAAATATATACAAAAATTTCAAATATCATAAAATCAATGCCTAATAATAATGTGCAGTGTTACCTCACCCAGAGCCATCTGTTGAGAACTTATAATAATTCAAACTTTTTGATAATTCAAACGAAATTCAGAGGTCCGCCTAAGTTTGAATTAACGAGAGTCGACTGTATTTACAGAAATGTAGAGAGGTTGACCTGAGCGATAGTGTGCTCTAGCCGGTGACGTCCATGGTTAGTCAGTTTAATCTCACGACTCTTTGCACTGCCTGGAAGTAACGAAAGGTCAACTCATGCATCACTCCATGAGTGTCGTTTTCTTTACTGCTTGTCCTTTCGTGAATTTCCTTGGCCTAGAAAGTCGAGGTATAGAGTCTTGTCTTCGGCGGCCGCATGTTTTCAGAGCCGACATGCTCAAGCCCCGTATACATAGATTAAAGTGTTTGTAAAAGAGCAATAGTCGGTCAAAATTGCTAGAACTCATCACTATGGTGTTACTCGTAATCATTTACTTATTTATTCATTTTTATTTAGTTATTTCAAATGTACTACCAGCATCTCATTTCAGGTCTTAGACAGGATGGGTAATATGTAAAAGTAAACACAAAAAAATACAAAAGAAATATCCTGCAGAAAAACTAATAGATCAAATGAAAACGTCGGCACTCACACACTTCAGAAGCTTTCAGCGTACACGCCCAACAAAAACACTAAGAAGAAAATAACAACAAAGCAATGATGACAAACATCTATTTAATGCGTAATATCTGAAACGTAAACGTCATATAAAGGGCGCAAGATCAGCATTACGCATACATGTTGATGACTCACGTAAATGTAATGTTTCATGTGAAAACATTTTAGGTGTATACGAAAAAGCGACATAAAACCTCACTCATTATCTTATCGCAAGTACTTATCAAGCATGAACAGTAACGAAGATCTATGCGCAGTATGCAAAGATTCATCGGGGTAACGCACTTTTTGTGTGGCGGGTCATCTTTTTCACCGACAGTACGCAACGAGAAATGCCCGGACGGCAACGAGTGCGACGACGACCAGACATGCTGCCAGCTGCGTAGTGGCTCGTACGGTTGCTGCCCCTACAACCATGCGGTCTGCTGCGACGACAAGGTCCACTGTTGTCCAGAGGGCTACAAGTGCGACACTCAGGCCGACAGGTGTATCAACGGGAATCTAACCGCCTCCCCGATGAGCCAAATCATTCAGAAACGCATCAGCAGACCCGCAAACAGGATCCCTGTGGACGGTAACGTGTACTTTTAATATATTGGAACATGTAGCACCTATACTAATGGGATGGTTGCCTTGCAATGGTTTGAGACACATTAAATTCTGGCGCATGTTGTCAGAATCGGCCTAATTGACCTTAATTGTCCTAAATTTGTCTTGACTAGGTTACTGATATGGCACAGCTGTAGGTGAATCCAACTCTCCATTGTCCGATTCGTTGCCAGCTAGACAAGGTTTGTAGTTATTCTAGCTCTGGTCGTGTGACCAAATAAGTCGCCAAAAACGCAAATAGCCACTTTGTTCCTGTTATGTCCGGTGTTGTCGTCGACCCATAGACGTACGCGTTGGTCGCAGTAGTCCAAAAAGCTCAGACAGCCTCGAACAGTTAAAAACAAGTTTATTCCTATTCGGATGGAGGCGGCGGCCGAACTGCCGGGGGAAACGAATGGTGGCTCGTTTGCGCCGAGTGGGGGAAGGGGAGGAGTCAACATCTGGAAGCAGTTTCAGCATCCGGTCCTTCGCGGGTTCGGAGGCTCGCTCGTGACACAGGGGTGCTTGGAACACAACAGTTCCTGAAGCCACTGTCTTGGCTCAGTTGTTCGCTGTTCAAATTTCCAGTCGTGTGACTGCGGTCTCAGACCTCTGAACTAGTTGAATGCGCAAGAACAGGATATCAGCCTTCTCTTACGGGACAACGGCAATATGAGCAGACGTGATGGTTCTGTTATACTGGCATCAGTCACATGATGGTGTGAAACGTCGGTTGAGAAGAGTCTCTTTTTGGTCGCGAGCAGCAAATGATGGAGTGACAATGCGGTACCAGTTGCGCGTATGAATTTGCCTTATATTGTTACGGGGATGAGAGAATGAATGAAATAAATATATTGCCACATGGTTTGCTTGGGTAAGATCGAAGAGTGAAAGAAGACCAGGACGATCTCTCTGAGCCTGTGCTTGGGTAGTCGACTAAACGAGCAATATCTGCGTGTGTATACCTTCATTTTTTTTTTTATTTACGAGCATCGAGTCGATGCTTTCAAAGGGGGGGACTATTGCCACATGGTTTGCTTGGGTAAGATCGAAGAGTGAAAGAAGACAAAGACGATCTCTCTGAGCCGCTGCTTGGGTAGTCGACTAAACGAGCCCATTTTATCAAGTTTGACGAGAGTAACGTGACAATATTTACAAAATATACAGGGAGAGTCAGAGGCAGCTGCAGCCAAGATGGAAGACCAGCAGCAACAACAACACGAGCACGGTAGCTTTCATCGTCTTCGTCGTCTATGGTGCTCTTTCGTTGCCGATGTCGTGTAACATATAACCCCCCGCTGCTGGCAGCGCTGTCTCGGCGCTTGAAGGAGAGGAGGGTCATATGCGGATATGTACGGTTTGAGGCGGGTCACGTGGACGACATCAGTAGCGGGTGCGGACGACGACAACTGACTGTCCAACGGAGCAATCTCTTATGCGACATCGGTAAGCCGGCGTAAAACCTTGTAAAGCCCCAAGTAGCGAGACAGGAGCTTCGAAGAGAGGCCAACGTGGCGGCATGGTGTCCAGAGGAGGACCAATGAACTTGGAGAATAGGAAACTACTCTGTGATGGCTATCGTAGCGGGCCTTCTGAGAGAGCTGCGAGCCAAGAAGACTTTGCTGTGCGATTTGGCGGGCCACTTGAGCCCGAGCAGTGGCATCCCGGGCGTACTCTGTAACCGTTTGCGTAGTTGATGGGATAAGAGTCTCGAAGGGTAATGCTGGATGGCGGCCGAACAATAAATAGAAGGGGGAGAAGCCAGTGGTGTTGTGGCGTGACGAATTGTACGCAAATGTCACATAAGGCAAAGTACTATCCCAATCAAGGTGATCTTTGGAAACGTACATGGAGAGCATTGTTGTCAATGTTCGATTTAGGCGCTCGTAAGACCATTTGTTTGTGGGTGATAGGCTGTAGTGAGCTTGTGACGCGTCGAACACGAGCGAAGGATGTCACTTACTACTTTTGAAAGAAATGAGCGACCACGATCAGTCAGCAGCTGTCGAGGAGCGCCATGGTGAAGAATTACGTCATGAAGCAAGAAGTCCGCGACGTCAGTGGCACAGCTTGTTGGTAGCGCTCGTGTGATAGCGTATCTTGTGGCGTAATCAGTGGCTACGGCTATCCACTTGTTTTCGGTGAGAGAAGTAGGAAATGGTCTAACGAGATCAAGACCGACGCGGTAGAAGGGAACGGTGGGTATGTGTATTGGTTGGAGCGTACCAGCTGGTGGCAAGGTGGAATGTTTGGAGCGCTGGCAGGACTCACATGCAGCAACGTATCGGTGCACAGAACGGTAAAGGCCTGGCCAGAAGAATCTACGCCGCACGCGATCATACGTGCGCATGACCCCAAGATGTCCCGCGGTTGGGACGTCGTGAAGCTGTTCAAGTATAGCAGAACGGAGTGTCGCAGGAACTACGAGTAGTAGCTCTAGTCCTTCGGCACTGGTGTTGCGTCGGTAAAGAATGCCATCGCGTAGAACGCACAAGTGTAGCGACGGGTCTACGTGGGGCAAGCGTAGACTCTGCATGATAGACCGCAAGTGGACATCGCTGAGCTGTTCCTTGCATATGTCAGTGAAAGCCGACATGGCAAAGACACAAGGGTCAGAATCATGTGCTGAAAGGTCAGGTGGGTCCACGTGGTGACGGGATAGACAGTCAGCATCCTGGTGCATTAGGCCAGATTTGTATGCCACGTCGAAGCTCTATTCTTGTAGTTTCAAGGCCCAACGGCCAAGTCATCCTGTTGGATTTTTAAGGGACGACAGCCAGCACAAGGCATGGTGATCTGTAATTATCGAAAATGTGCGGCCAAACAAGTATGGTCGAAATTTTCCAACTGCCCAGACTAGTGCGAGGCACTCACGCTCTGTAATGGAAAACTTGCTCTCCGAAGGAGAAAGTAGGCGACTGGCATAAGCAATGACGCGATCTTATCCTCGTTGCCGCTGGGCGAGAACAGCACCAATTCCATGTCCGCTGGCATCGGTACGAACTTCAGTATGGGCGGACGGGTCGAAATGGGCCAAGATGGGTGGGGAAGTAAGTAATGTTGTAAGGGTGCTGAAGGCAGTTGCTTGGTCAGTACCCCAATAAAAAGGCATGTCGTTCTTCAGTAGCTCCGTAAGTGGTCGGGCAATGTCAGCAAAATTCTTCACGAAACGTCGAAAGTAAGAACAAAGGCCGATAAAACTCCGTACATCTTTTGCGGAACGGGGTATGGGAAAATCTTTGACAACTCGAATTTTGTCAGGATCAGGTTGCACGCCTCGAGCACTGACAAGGTGGCCCAGCACAGTGATTTCCCGACGGCCAAAGCGACATTTGGAAGAGTTGAGCTGAAGTCCTGCTTTTCGGAAAACCTCAAGAACAGCCGTTAGGCGGCTAAGGTGGCTTTCGAATTTAGCTGAAAATACGATGACGTCATCGAGATAGCACAGGCACGTGGTCCATTTGTATCCACGCAGGAGAGAGCCCATCATTCTTTCAAATGTAGCTGGTGCATTTCACAATCCGAATGGCATAACCTTGAATTGGAAAAGTCCATCCGGTGTGATGAATGCGGTTTTCTCACGGTCTCAATGATCGACAGAAATCTGCCAGTATCCTGATCGCAAGTCGATAGATGAAAAGTAGGCAGACCCGTGTAGGCAGTCGAGAGCATCGTCAATCCGCAGCAGTAGATACACACCCCGCACCTCCACCAAATGTTACGGGGGTGAGAGAATGAATGAAATAAATATATTTACAAAATATACAGGGAGAGTCAGAGGCAGCTGCAGCCAAGATGGAAGACCAGCAGCAACAACAACACGAGCACGGTCGCTGTCATCGTCTTCGTTTACGGTGCTCTTTCGTTGCCGATGTCGTGTAACAATACCTTCAAGAGTATAGCTTTTTTTTCTTTGCGCATACCTGCCAGCCTGGTCAGACAGGAGAGCAGAGGATGGGGGGAAGACATGATAGAAGAAAACTGCTGTATATATTACTTTACTCTTTCTATACGCGACAGCAACGTTATATACGATTATCAGAAAAGATTGTAGACGTCTGCAACCATAACGATGCTCATAAATATATGGCACGTGCAGCTGCTGTGTCACTTTATAAAGTAATGGAGTATTCGGGGAGTAGTTCTGCTACACAACAGTAATCGTCATCGGACTTGCTCGCATTTTCTTTCTTGAAAAACTGGCTTTGGCCAACTTCCTGTCGGGAATGCTATGTCACACTGATAACTCGCGCGACGTTCAGGATCACGAACGACTGAATCGTAGTGATAGCACGAGAAAAGTACTCGAAGTGGACGAAGATTATTGTTGTGTAGCAGAAACACTTCCCAAATACTCGACCTTTTTTAGAGTGGTATGTCCCATAGCAGTTAGTACATCCATGGAAATATTATTGCGAGAGTCCACATGTCACCATTGTACAGTGGCAAAAGCAAAGCAAGCGTTCTGCATTTGATCAGAAAGTTTTAGATGAGATGTCTTTAGTTACTATTAAGGCGAAAGCTTCAATTAAACTGCCAGCATGAACAATGCTGATATCAACACAAGTGATGCAAAATCACATGATATCTCTCAGCATGATGTCATCATGCATTGAAGTCACATAATGACATCATCCAATGACATCATTGCTTGGCTATACGTTGCCATATCCGGAAAGCGTATAAGGCACAGAAGGCTTGTAATTCCTTCGGTAGGCAGTGAAAAACAGCGGTAGGCGCAGAAAACTTTCAGGGGGGGGAGTCAATTCAATCGACTGATAAAAAACAAAACAAAGAACAAAACAGAAGATTGATTTCACCTTCGAGTCATCTTAGGAGGGGACTCTGTGAGTTTTTATTTTTTGTTCACAGTAGCGCTTGTGCAGCTTCTCGGGAGATGTATGGCCACAACGTACAATCAAAGGGAATTTCGCAAAATTCGAATCCTCCGGGCAAAGCGAGGCAGTTGGCAGTGATGCCTGCGGAAATGGGTGGCTGACGTCACAGAAAGGGCCAATGGCTTTTTTAAAACTGATGTTACCAATACAACAAAGCTGAATCAATTGGAAGCTGAAGCTAGCGAAGCTGATGGTGCGCCGTAGAGAAAATCACATCGACTTTGATACCGCTGACCACTAACTTATCCTGAAAGGAATACTGAACAAGAATTGGAAAAACCGACGAAAGTTTGAAGTTTGACTTTGAAGATGCCATTGGTCGGATGGACAGAGTTTATTTCTCGTATTTTTAGACAGTTGGTGTTATTTTTGATGAATTGTCAGTGCGCCGCGGCTGATGGCAAGCGCGAGCCGTGGCGTGACTCACCGAGGAGTATGCACGTGTCCTTATCTTCGTTTGTTCCACCTCTCCTTCCTTCCCAATTTGCCCCTTCCACAAAAGCGCTGGTGCTTTGTCCCAACTGGCAGCATTGTTCGTTGCTGTTTCTGTTTATATCAGTTCTGGAAACCGAATAGGGAGTTGAGTGAGCCGAGAGATGCAGACGACAGCTGGCATTGTTGACTTGCCCGTTCTCGGGTATGTGACATCACGAAATGTCATCTTCTCTAGTTCTCAGTGCAGCTGATAGGCACGGTAGTTTGTGAAAAACACATTCAATTCATTATTTTTCCCGCAGTTTTTGCTTAGAATGAAGGTTGTCTTTATCAATTTCAGGGAACAATCTTTCAGTTTGGCTGGAAATCTTGGCGGAAAAATTCACTTGAACTGTTCTTCCAGTACCCACGTGGACACCAGTTTCAACCGGGTCAATGCTGTGCGCACCGCTGCTGCTTTGCAACCCATCAGGGCTACTTTGAGGGACATGGCTCATAACTTTTCCCGAATATACTTACACTTTTCTTTCAATCACCCATTTCGGCACGTTAGCACTCTTCTCCCCATTTTTTTGCTTTTGCTCTCTCTTCCTCTTATGTTTTGGTTGGAAGAGAGTATACAAAACCTGCACATACGTGCTCCAAGGTAGGCAACTGCTATATTCATGAAGACAACACAACTTGTCGAAAGGTTGGGTCTAACGACACCCCATGTACAACGATCCTTGATCGCTTCAAGGTTCATTATATATATCCATGACAGGTTCACCTATGCATACATTGGACAACCTGTCGAAGGCTCCTAACCCTGTTTGCACGAACTTTGAACCAGACACGTGAGAGGGTCAGCTCGGATCACGTCAAATCGGCTTCTGAATTGATTAATGCGACTCTAGTTGTTGTATGCACTGCAGCATTTGTTCAACATTTACATGCATGCATGAATTGAAAAGCAGCCGGTGAGCCGTCCCGGTCTTCGTCTTCATCTGGTGTGTCCAGGAGAAAGGACCACTTGACTGAATAGCGCCAAGTGCTGCCTATGGTACGACAAACTGAACTGGTTCGGCTGTCCCTACGCAAACGGGCTGTGCTGCAGCGACGGCACATTTTGCTGCAGTCCCCGCTTTTACTGCTTTGTGCTGACGCAGAGCTGCATTCCTTTCGGCGAACGTTCACAGAGCGTTGCGGTTGACGCCGTGAAATATCCACAGAGAGAATTCATAGTGAAGGAGCACGCGTGTAAGTGATACCCTTGAAGAAAATTATCGATGAAACCATCCATAATTGCCGTAAGCTTGCGCCAGCTCCGTCTAATATTTTATAGTGAATATCAGAAACAATGCCAGCTTGAATATCAATGGACTATCAGCATTCAGTTTTCCGCCGACTCTCTTGGCGCGCCCGTCATGAAGCAGCTTCATTTTTATAATAGCGGAACCGCGGATTCGGTCCCAACTGGGACGGTCGCATTTCGATGGAAAATCAACGAATGCTGGAGGCCCGTGTAGTGTGGGATGTCAGCGCACATTAAAGAACTCCCGATGGTCGAAATTTCCGGAGCGCTTCACTGCGGCTTTCGTCATAATCATATCGTTGTTTAGGGACCTAAGAACCACAGATATTATTTAAGTAAAAATGCAACTGGTCCTGATGATGATGAAATAACTTTATTGAATATCCGGCGATTGGAAGGCCCGGGCCTGGGGCCGCCTAGATGGCCACTTGGTGCTGTTGCTCCCGCGCTGCCTCAAGGGCTTGCTGGATGGCCCATATTGGTCCCTGAGTTCTGAGCTTTGCAGAGCGGCAGACCACCGTGCCCACAAATCTTCCGAGAAGACTGCCATTCGATCTTGGTATACTCGACACCCCCACAACATGTGTTGAAGGGTGGCTCTAAAAGACTTGCATAGCTGGCATGTGTTGCTCTCATATATGACAGGGTAGAAAGTCTTTAATTGCACGGGATTGTGGTAGCTTTCTGTCCGTAACTGCCTCCAAGCAACGAACTCTGCTCTCTTGAATTTAGAGTGAGGTGGTGCATAAATTCGCCTCTGCA
This sequence comes from Rhipicephalus microplus, assembly GCF_043290135.1. NCBI lineage: Eukaryota > Metazoa > Arthropoda > Arachnida > Ixodida > Ixodidae > Rhipicephalus > Rhipicephalus microplus. Next base: position 18,888,213 of record NC_134709.1, read on the forward strand.
TTTGGTAGTATTTGGTTATATCACTGAATGTGGTTAACCGATCTTTTTTACTCTATACCCCCTCCTCCACATTCAGTTGACCCGTAGAAGTCACTCTTTGCTCAGCTCGGCGAGTAACACCTCGAGCCTCGCAGTGTGCTACCTCATTGGGATTGACTGCGGGAACTTCTGGAGCTGTATGCCCTTGGGAACCAGAGCAGTTGTCTGTCATTCTCTTCTACAGCGGAAAATATTCCTTCGTTCGCACTCATGATGTGCCACGCCTCTGGGAAATCCGGCCCTTAGCGTAAATTCGAATGGCCGCCTGTGAATCACTAATAATGTATTGAGCGTTCGTGGAGACCAGTGCTAGTGCAATGGTTACTTTCTTTGCTGTCTCGAATATTACCTGATGTGCTGGTAACGAGCTTTTGGTTGTGATCTACGACTACTGCCACGTAGCTATTTCTGTTTGGGTAGTCGGCTGCGTCTTCAAAGGCGGCTCTCTCATTTGACCCGTAGCTCCGGATCATTTTTTCTGCTCTACTCGTCTGTCTACCTTTGTTGTAACATGGATGCATGTTCTTGGGTATATTAGGTACCACAAATGTCTCATGAATTTCGCTTCTGATCGTCCTATTTTCCCCATTTTGATTGTGGTAATTCATTCCTAGCTTGCGTAGTATATTCGGTCCAGTAGAGATTTTTGTTAGTCGTTCCACCTCAGACATTTGTTGTGCTTCTATGAGTATGAGTTCCTCCAGTGTGTTGTGGAGTGAGTCCTAGCTTTAGAAAAAGGTCTGTACGCATACTGATGGGAAAACTATAGCGCTAGTATGTACACGTTTTTTATGAGATTGGTAATTTTGGTATTTTCAGCTGCAAACCAATTATAGAAGGCTGCTATGTATGTGATCTGACTGATTACAAAAAATTGTATGCGCCGCACGATACTTTCTTCCTTCCTTCATACCCTGGTGTTTCTAGTAATTTGTTTTTATTAATCTTATGGTGTTTGTCACCTTTGCTTCTAATTTTTTAATGATTTTCCCGTTTGTACCTTTGTTCTCGATTGCAAGACCCTGCACCTTGAGTTGGTTGACTATAAGGATATTTTGACCGTTCTCTGTGGGCATCTTAATTTCTTCATAAGCCTTGATTCTGTCATATCCAATGGGAGGCCTACCCGTAAGTGTGAGACAGTACAGAAGAAGCTCCGACTCGTCTGTAGAGCACGTGAGATTTGTTTCTATCAGGGGTTCCTCTACTGTGTTTATTGCGGTCTGCAGTCGTTTTTTTTATAGAGCTGCCGCTCCCATCACAAATCCAGATAGTAATATCATCCGCGTAGATTGAATGGTGTAGACATTCAATTTCATTTAGTTTTCTGAAAAGCCTTATGAAGATGAGATTGAAGAGTATCGGAGATAGGCCATAGCCTTGGGGCGTGCCTGTGTCGCCGATGTCGATCTCAGGCAATTTGAGTCCTCCAACGGAGATGACTGCTTTCCTCTCTGACAGGAAGCTCTCAACGTAGTTATACATCCGCTGCCCTAGTCCTATTGATTCGATGCTTTTCAATATGGCTGTATGGTTAGCATTATTGAAAGCCTTTTTAAGGTCAAGACCCAAGATGGCCCTTGTAGAGCGCGTTTTATAGTCGATTATATGATGCTTGAGTTGAAGCATCGCATCTTGTATCGATAGGTTTTTGCGAAACCCTATCGTAGTAACTGAACAGATGTTATTGTCTTCTAATAAGTTGTCGACTCTGTTTAAAATTACATGTTCTAGTAATTTTCCGACGCAGGATGTTAGAGAAATCGGTCTGAGGTTGTCGATGACAAGCTTCCTACCAGGCTTTGGAATGAGCGTTATCGTCGCTTTCTTCCACTCAGCTGGTACTTCTGCTTTTATCCAGCACTCACTCATGTATTCTATTAGTTTGGAAATTGATTCATCATCTAGGTTTCTAAGAGTTTTGTTACTTATACAGTCAGGTCCTTGCGCTGATTTGGTGTTTAATTTTTGTAGGGCCGCACGTAATTCTGCCTCTGTAATTTCCTCGTCGATTTTCGGGTTTGCATTACCCTTGTAGCTAGAATGCTTGCAAGGGGCTGCCTGTGTGATGTATTTCTTTTCCAATTCTTTCAGAAATTCCTCTTCTGTGCCATCTTAGCTGTGTATTAACATAATAATGGCATTGCTGTTGTTTTTCTGGTTATTTTCCGGATCAAGTAGGAACTTGAGCAAGTGCCAAGTTCTGCCGGTGCCTAATTGCCCCGTCCATAGAATTACAAATCTCGTCCTAGATTACGATGCTACAACCTATCGGTCGGCGACACCATCAACCTTGAAGATTCTCGACCCTGTCCACCATCTAGGCATTCGCCTCTGTACGGGTGCTTTTTGAACTAACCCTGTGGAGAGCCCGTTTCTGGATTTGAATGAATAGTCGCTCGACCTACACAGATGTTACCTGTCTTTTTTGTACTTTTTGAAAGTGAAGGCAGACAAGAAACACCGCTCCCATTCCACAATTAATGATTTGTCTTGTTGTAGCTTGTTCAAGAACCGTCCTTCGTTGAGGCAGCCCTACTCGCTCCGTGTATGGAGCCTGGCCGAAGAAACAGGTGTGCCTCTTCTCGAACGCAGTTTGATGGCTCCTGCAGCACATCTGCCACCGTTGCAGTGGCAGCTTATCTACTGTGATGTCTCTTTTGTTGAAGTCACAAAGCACGCACCATTTGCACACATACATACACACTTCCTAGAACTACACCATCAATACACATGCCCTGAGTTCTTTACCGATGCCTCAAAGTCGAACACTTCTTTGTCATATGCAGCGATAGGCCAATCCTTTTCCGAGGCCGGCGTTCTTCATCCTGATGCAAGCATTTTCACAGGAGAAGCTTATGCAATACAGGTGGGCGTAAAACACATCAAACAGGTAAAATCACAAAAGGTGGTAATACACACAGATTCCCTAAGTGTGGTTAAAGCCCTGGAAACTCCTAAAAAACAGAAGAACCTTGTGTTGGTGTCACTTTACTCACTTCTGTGCACACTTTACACATCAAAACAGCATCTTGTTGTCTGCTAAGTGCTTGAGCACTGTGAGATACAAGGGAACATTTTGGCCGACAAGTTGGCTGCTTCTGCCAACGACACTACTTCCAATGCATCAATACCAATCCCTGCACTTGACTTGAAACCTCCTTAAAACGAAAGCTCAGGGGGTATTGGCAGAGCACGTGGGATAGACACAGACAATAAACTCCATGCAATCAAGCCGCAACTAGGTAATTGGCCGCCACCATCAAAATCATGACACACAGAAGTAACACTTACGAGGCTCAGAGCAGGACATACGCACTCTGCACATTCATATTTTTTTTTCCACCGGTAATCTACCATTATGTGAGAGATGTTGAGAACTACTTAGGGTTCTCTACATTCTCGTCCAGTGCAATGAGTTGAATGCTTTAAGAAAAAAGCACTTTTTACTGCCCTAGCGACAGCAGCTCCCACTACACCCTGTAATGTTCATTGGTAGGGATATACTTCTTAAACTGCAATTGCTTTTCACGTTCTTAAAAAATGTTCATAGCTTTCACCCCATATTTCGAGGTGAACCGTAGCACGACTTCTGTACCATGATCGTGGCTGCGATGACTACATTTCGGTCATGGTTTTATTATCATGACATTTTGCCATCCACTTTCACTGCTCATAACTCCCGCCACTGTCATGATTTTATTACTTCTATGTTTTTACCCGTGTTAGCGCGAGGAATTTTAAGGCCCCCTTACAGCCACCTATCGTGTCGTTGTATGTACCTCTAGTCTATTGAAATGGTGCTCTTCTCCATCTATTGGCTCTTGCGCTATTAAATACCACTCATCATCAACACTTAAGCTTTGTCTCTAAGAGTTGAACGCTATAGCGAAATCCAGCCCCTAGTGCACCCCTCAACCCGTAAGTGCATACTCATTCATATGTTTTGTTACATACACACGCATGCACACAAAAACACACACACAGTAGATTGGACCAGTACGTGCTATTATTGCCGAATGGGCTTGGTTTCGTCGTGACACCTGTCGAACAAAATATGTTAAAAGGGCCCTCAAACACTTTTCGAGTAACCGTGGAATGATTTCACTAGCAGAGCTTATTGCCTCAGAAATTAAACACCGCAATAATTGTAAGATTCCATCCAGTGGGAGTGGAGTTACAAAGGTTTGTCACATGCTGCAATTGCATTATCTCTTCTTTCTTCTAGACGAACGCTCTGAAAGCTAAGCAGGGAGGGGTGACGGGGCAAAGAAACTACCACGCCTTGTGAGGTTGAGCACATTTTTTTTTTTTTTTTTTTAATGTGCAACCTTTTCAGTGATCGCGCGCGCATGCGTGGAGAAGTAGCGGCCTTTTGCGGCTATCTTGATAACTTGATTTTTCCTTCACAGACTCACAGATGATTTTTCGCTCACAATCAACGGGGCCAACGCCCGCGGGGGGTTTTATGCGACATGAACTCTTTAAAGCTTTCGCCTTAATACTAAGAGCGAGACGGCTAGTTTGAATGCTTACAGCACTCTGCCTGGCACGCGCCATTCACTTTTTGAAAGGTCGTCTGCTACGCAAGAGCAACGTAGGTGACGCCATGTTTGAAAAGAGAGTGCGAAAGAGAAGAGACAGAGGAGGAACGAGAGCGGAGGAGAAAAGTGTCGCTACATTACGAAGTGTAGGGGCTTTAGCCACCACATGCTCACTGCGCCATCTTGCTGATAATGCTGAAAACACGATAGTTCCCCCCTTTCCCTGAGAGGCCTGCCAACAGCGGTAAGGGGTAGATATTTCATAGCTTTGCCATTTGAACGTTGAAGCAGGTACCTCTGAGTGGCTTAGTAGCTAACGCCTCGCATTCACGACTCGGAGGTCCCACGTTCGATTCCGCGCGCCATAGTCTGTTTTCTGAGATCTTTTCCTTTCTTTATTTTTATATATATAGATACATATACATATACAGTGCATGACATCGACGCTGATGCCGGGAACGAAATCCAGCTGGGAGTGTCCATATAAGTGCTATTGCAATAAAATCTGATCAGCAGTAAATGGCCATTAAGCTTGTGGACCTTGCACCTCAGAGTTCGGTTCATTGTGTGCAACTAAGGTTCAAAAATACATAAAACAATTTTAAATGTCATAAAATCAATGCCTAATTATAATGTGTGGCGTCACCTCACCCAGAGTCATCTGTTGAGGACTTATAATAATTCAAACGTTTTCATAATTCAAACAAAATTCAGAGGGCCTTTTGAGTTTAAATTAGCGAGAGCCGACTGTATTTACAGAAATGCAGAGAGGTTGGCCCGAGCGATAGTGTGCTCTAGCCTGTCACGCCCATGGTTAGTCTGTTTAATTTCACGACTCTCTGCACTTCCTGGAAGTAACGAAAGGTCAATTCATGCATCACCCCATTTGTGTCATTTTCCTTTCTTTTTGTCCTTTCTCGAATTTCCTTGACTAGAAGGTCGAGATATGGAGTCCCAGTCTCGGCAACCACATGTTTTCAGAGGTGACAGGCTCTAGGCCTGTGTAAGTGGATTCAAGTGTACGGTAAAGAACAATGGTCAGTCAAACTTGCCAGAACTCATTAGTATGGCATTTTCATAATTATATTTATTTATTTATATTTATTTCTTCATTTACTTCAAAAGTACTACCAGCCTCTCATATCAAGTCTGTGACAGGGCGGGTAATACATAAAAATAAACACAGATTAATACAAAAGAAATGTCGCGCAGAAATACTAATAGATCAAACTAAAACGTTGGCACTCACACTTCACAGGTTTTAAGCGTACACACCCAAGAAAGAGACTGAGAAGGAAATAACAATAAAGCAATGATGACAAACATCTATCTGTTGAATGCCTAACATCTGAAACATAAACATCATATAAAGGGGGCAAGATTAGCATTACCCATACATGTTGATGACTCGGGTAAACGTAATGTTTGACGTGGAAACATTTTAAGTACATACGAAAAAGGGACATAAAACCTCACTTATTATCTTATTGCGAGTACTCATCAAACATGAACAGTAACGAAGATCTATTCACAATATGCAAAGATTCATTGGGGTAATGCACTTTTCCTGTTTCGGGTCATCTTTTTCACCGACAGTACCCAACGAAAAATGCCCGGACGGCAACAAGTGCGACGACAACCAGACCTGCTGCCAGCTACGTAGCGGCTCGTATGGTTGCTGCCGCTACCACCATGCGGTCTGCTGCGACGACAAGGTCCACTGTTGTCCAAACGGCTACATGTGCAACGCGAAGGCCGAAAGGTGTACCAACGGGAACCTGACCGCCTTCCCCCTGAGCCGAATCATTCAGAAACGCATCAGGAGACCCGCAAACAGGATCCTTGTGGACGGTAACGTGTAGTTACAATGCATTGGAACATGTAGCAGCTGTACTAATAGGATGGTTGGCTTGCAATGGTTTGAGCCGTATTAAATTCCGGCACATGTTTTTAGAATCGGCCTAATTGACCTTGATTGGCCTAAATTTGTCTTCACTAGGGTACTGATATGGCTCACCTGTAGGTGAATCGAAACTCTCCTTTGTCTGATTGGTTGTCACCTAGACAAGGTTTGTAATTATTCTAGCTATGGTCGTGTGACCAAATAAGTCGCCAAAAACACAAATAGCCGCTTTGGTTCCGAAGCCACTGCCTTGGCTCAGTCGTTCGCTGTTTGAATTTTCAGTCGTACGACTGCAGTCTCACATCTGTGAACCAGTTGAATGTGCAGGAACAAGATATCAGCCTTCTCTTACAGGACAACGGCAGTATGAGCAGACATTATGGTTCGGTTATACTGGCATGAGTCACATGATAGTGTGAAACGTCGGTTGAGAAGAGTCGCTTTTTGGTCCCGAGCAGCAAATGATCATGTGACCATGCGATACCAGTTGCACGCGTGAATTTGCCTTATATCTTCAAGAATATAGCTTTTTTTCTCTTTGCACATACCTGCCAGCCTGTTCAGGCAGGGGGGAAGAGGAGGGGGAAAGACGTGATAGAAAAAAACTGCTTTACATATTCATCTACTCTTCCTATTGGTTAGAGCAACGTTATATACGATTATCAGAAAAGATTGTAGACGTCTGCGACCATAACCACACTCATAAATATATGACACGTGCAGCTGCTATGCCACTCAATGAAAAATGGGAGTATTCTGGGAGTAGTTCTGCTACACAATAATAATCATCATCAGACTTGCTTGCATTTGCTTTCTTGAAAACGTGGCTTTGGCCTATTTCCTGTCGGGAATGCTAAGTCACACTGATAACTCGCGCGACGGGGGGGGGGGGGGGGGAAGAGTCAATTGTTTGATAAAAAAAACAAACAGAAGATTGATTTCACCTTCGAGTCATCTTAGGAGGAGACCCTGTGAGTTTTTATTTTGTGTTCACAGTGGTGCTTGTGCAGCTTCTGGAGAGATGAATTTCCACGCTATACAATCGAGGGGAATTTCGTGAAATTCAAATCTTCTGGGCAAAGCGAGGCAGTTGGCAGTGATGTCTGCGGAAACTAGTGGCTGATGTCACAAAAAGGGCATATGGCTTTTTTAAATTTGATGTTACCAATGCAATAAAGCTGAATCAATTGGAAGCCGAAGCTAGTGAAGCTAATGATGTGCCATAGAGAAAATAACATCGACTTTAACACCGCTGACACGGCAGTTTGTGAAGAAATGCATTCAATTCATTATTTTCCCGTAGTTTTTGCTTACACTGAAGGTCGTCTCTACCGATTTCAGGGCCCAATATTTCTGTTTGGCTGGAAATCTTGGTTGCAAAAATTGACTTCAAACGGGTCTTCCAGCACCCACGTCAACACCTGTTTCAACTGGTTCAACGCTGTACGCACCGCTGCTGCTTCGCAACCCATCAGGGTTACCTTCAGGGAGATGGCTTATGATTTCTCACGAATATATTTCCACTTTTCCTTTGTTCACCCATTTCAGCACGTTAGCTCTCTCCTCCCCTTTTTATTGCTTTTGCTCTCTCTTCCTCTTATGTTTTCGTTGGAAGAGAGGATACAAAACATGCACATACGGGCTCTAAGGTAGGCAACTGCTATATTCATGAAGACAACACAACTTGTTGAAAAGTTGGGTCTAACGACACCCCATGTACAACGATCCTTGATCGCTTCAAGGTTCATTATATATATCCATGACAGGTTCACCTATGCATACATTGGACAACCTGTCGAAGGCTCCTAACCCTGTTTGTACGAACTTTGAACCAGACACGTGAGAGGGTCAGCTTGGATCACGTCAAATCGGCTTCTGAATTGATTAATGCGACTCTAGTTGTTGTATGCACTGCAGCATTTGTTCAACATTTCCATGCATGCATGAATTGAAAAGCAGCCGGTGAGCCGTCCCGGTCTTCGTATTCATCTGGTGTGTCCAGGAGAAAGGACCACTTGACTGAATAGCGCCAAGTGCTGCTTGTGCTACGACAAACTGAACTGATTCTGCTGTCCATACGCAAACAGGTCGTGCTGCAGCGACGGCACATTTTGCTGCAGTCCCGGCTTTTACTGCTTTGTGCCGACGCAGAGCTGCATTCCTTTCGGCCAACATTCACAGAGCATTGTGGTTGACGTCGTGAAATATCCACAGGGAGGATTCTTCGCGAAGGAGCACTCGTTCGTGTAAGTGATACCCTTGAAGAAAATTATCGATGAAACCATCCATAATTGCCGTAAGCTTGCGCCAGCTCCGTCTAATATTTTATAGTGAATATCAGAAACAATGCCAGCTTGAATATCAATGGACTATCAGCATTCAGTTTTCCGCCGACTCTCTTGGCGCGCCCGTCATGAAGCAGCTTCATTTTTATAATAGCGGAACCGCGGATTCGGTCCCAACTGGGACGGTCGCATTTCGATGGAAAATCAACGAATGCTGGAGGCCCGTGTAGTGTGGGATGTCAGCGCACATTAAAGAACTCCCGATGGTCGAAATTTCCGGAGCGCTTCACTGCGGCTTTCGTCATAATCATATCGTTGTTTAGGGACCTAAGAACCACAGATATTATTTAAGTAAAAATGCAACTGGTCCTGATGATGATGAAATAACTTTATTGAATATCCGGCGATTGGAAGGCCCGGGCCTGGGGCCGCCTAGATGGCCACTTGGTGCTGTTGCTCCCGCGCTGCCTCAAGGGCTTGCTGGATGGCCCATATTGGTCCCTGAGTTCTGAGCTTTGCAGAGCGGCAGACCACCGTGCCCACAAATCTTCCGAGAAGACTGCCATTCGATCTTGGTATACTCGACACCCCCACAACATGTGTTGAAGGGTGGCTCTAAAAGACTTGCATAGCTGGCATGTGTTGCTCTCATATATGACAGGGTAGAAAGTCTTTAATTGCACGGGATTGTGGTAGCTTTCTGTCCGTAACTGCCTCCAAGCAACGAACTCTGCTCTCTTGAATTTAGAGTGAGGTGGTGCATAAATTCGCCTCTGCATTTGGTAGTATTTGGTTATATCACTGAATGTGGTTAATCGATCTTTTTCTCTTTATACCCCCTCCTCCACGTTCACCTGACCCGTAAAAGTCACTCTTTGCTCAGCTCGGCGAGTAACACCTCGAGCCTCGCAGTGTGCTACCTCATTGGGATTGACTGCGGGAACTTCTGGAGCTGTATGCCCTTGGGAACCAGAGCAGTCGTCTAGCATTATTTTCTACAGCGGAAAGAACTGCTTCATTTGCACTCATGATGTGCCACCCCTCTGGGGAAATTCGGCCCTTAGCATAATTTCGAATGGCCGCCTGTGAATCACTAATAATGTATTGAGCGTTCGTGGAGACCAGTGCTAGTGCAATGGTTACTTTCTTTGCTGTCTCGAATATTACCTGATGTGCTGGTAACGAGCTTTTGGTTGTGATCTACGACTACTGCCACGTAGCTATTTCTGTTTGGGTAGTCGGCTGCGTCTTCAAAGGTGGCTCTCTCATCTGACCCGTAGCTCTGGATCATTTTTTCTGCTCTACTCGTGCGTCTACCTTTGTTGTAACATGGATGCATGTTCTTGGGTATATTAGGTACCACAAGTGTCTCACGAATTTCTCTTGTGATCGTCCTGTTTACCCCGTTTTGGTTGTGGTAATTCATTTCTAGCTTGCGTAGTATATTCGGTCCAGTAGAGGTTTTTGTTAGTCGTTCCACCTCAAACATTTGTTGTGCTTCTATGAGTTCCTCCAGTGTGTTGTGGAGGTCTGGCTTTAGAAGAAAGTCTGTGCGCGTACTTATGGGAATCCCTAGCGCTAGTTTGTGCACCTTTTTATGAGATTGTTAATTTTGGTCTTTTCAGCTGCAAATTAATTATAGAAGGCTGCTATGTATGTGATCTGACTGATTACAAAAGATTGTATCAGCCATATGATACATTCTTCCTTCATACCCTGGTGCTTGCTAGTAATTTGTTTTATTAATTTTATGGTGTTTGTTACCCTCACTTCTAAGCTTTTGATGATTCCCTTGTTTGTACCTTTGTACTCGATTACAAGGCCCAGTACTTTGAGTTGGTTGACTATAGGGATATTTCGACCGTTCTCTGTGTGCATCTTAATTTCTTCATAAGCCTCGCTTTCCTCATATCCAGTGGCAGGCCTACCCCTAAGCGTGGAACGGTGCAGAAGCTCCAACTTGTGTGCAGAGCACGTGAGACCTGTTCCAGTCAGGTGTTCCTCTACCATGTTTATTGCAGTCTGCAGTCGTTTTTCTATAGAGCCGTCGCTCCCATCACAGACCCAGGTAGTAATATCATTCCCGTAGATTGAATGGTGTAGACATTAAATTTCATTTAGTTTTCCGGGAAGCCCTATTAAGGTGAGATTGAAGAGTATCGGAGATAGGACAGAGCCTTGTGGCGTGCCTGCACTGCCGATGTCGATCTCAGGCGATTTGAGTCCTCCGAAGGAGATGACTGCCATTCTGTCTGACAGGAAGCTCTTAACGTAGTTATACATCTGCTTCCCTAGTTCTACCCCTTCAATGTTTTTCAATATGGCTGTATGGTTAGTATTCCCAAGATGGCCCTTGTAGAGTGCGTTTTATAGTTGATTATATGATTCTTGAGTTGAAGCATTGTATCTAGGTAGATGTTATTGTCTTCTAATAAGTTGTCGACTCTGTTTAAAATTACATGTTCTAGTAATTTTCCGATGCCGGATGTTAGAAAAATCAGTCTGAGGTTGTCGATGACAAGCTTCCTACCAGGCTTTGGAATGAGCGTTATCGTCGCTTTCTTCCACTCAGCTGGTACTTCTCCTTTTATCCAGAACTCATTCATGTATTCTCTTAATTTGGAGAGTGATTCATCATCGAGGTTTCTAAGAGTTTTGTTACTTACACTGTCACGTCCTGGAGCTGATTTGGTGTTAAAATTTTGTATGGCGGCACGTATTGCTTCCTCTGTAATTTCTTCATCAATTTTTTAGTTCGCATTACCGTTGTAGCTAGAATGGTTACAAGGGGCTGCCTGTGTGATGTATTTCTTCGCTAATTCTTTGAGAAATTCCTCTTCTTTGCCATCATAGCCATGTAATAACTTAGTAATGGCATTGCTGTTGTTTTTCTTGTTATTTTCCGGATCAAGTAGGAACCTGAGCAAGTGCCAAGTTCTGCCAGTGCCTAATTGCCCGTCCATAGAAATACAAATCTCGTCCCATTGTTGTTTACTGAGTTGCTTAGCATATTGTTTTACGTCTTTGATAAGAAGCGCTATATGCTTTCTCAACTTCCTGTTATGTTTTTAGGCCCTAAGTCTACGTGGAAGGGACTGCTTGGCTTCCCACATGTAGAGAAGTTTGCTGTCACAATTCGTCAAGTTAGATTCAGGAGGCACGATGTTAGTAGCAGCTTTGATATCTTCCCTGAGCTGCTTAGTCCATTGTTCTATGTCTGTGATTGGTCGTTGTTCCGTCACCTCTCACGTTCTACGAAGTAACTCCCTGTCTATTAGTTTAATTTCTCTTTTTCAGGACTACTTGGGCCATACGTGAAGTGTAACTTTGATACGCGGTGGTCACTGCCAAATCTTGCAGTGTGCTGTGCCACGCTGCCATTTCAATATTCTTGTTTAAGGTTAGGTCTGGGGTTGTGTCCCTGTTTAGCGCCGTGCCAATTCTGGTTGGACTGCCGGGATCTGTGACAAGTGTTAGGCCCAACTCTTGCGAGTCATTTCTTAAGGCCCTTTCTTTTGGTCTTGTATATAGATATCCACAGGCGGTGTGCGGTGCATGAAAGTCTCTTGCTATAACTACTAGATTTTCTCCAGCCAGGCTGTTTTCTGAAATAGGTTTTTAAATGTATGCTTATAATGCGAAGGGTTGCTATAAATGTTCAGAATGAATAAGCTACGCCCTGTCTTCTTTTGCGGGAGAAGTCTCAATAAGATATTGTGTATGTGCACTATCCCTGTGTTGTGCTGCACGCACGAGATATTTCTTTGTACCAGCATGGTTAATGCCCTGGTCTCCCCTTCGGTATATCCAAAAGGTCTGTATCCTGCTAGCTTTGCAATATTGTGTGTTTCCTGCAAAATTATGACGTCTGGTTTATCTTCGCCTGTTAAGTACTGCTACAAAACTGACTTTTCGTTTTCGTAACTTCTACAGTTCCATTGCCACATTTGGAAAACCTTCTTTGGTCGTGTCATTGCGGTTGTGAAAATGGAATGGAAGTGGGAGGTTGGAGAGAGGCTGATCTTATTGATTGATTGATTTGTGGGGTTTAACGTCCCAAAACCACCATATGATTATGAGAGACGCCGTAGTGGAGGGCTCCGGAAATTTTGACCACCTGGGGTTCTTTAACGTGCACCCAAATCTGAGCACACGGGCCTCGACATTTCCGCCTCCATCGGTAATGCAGCCGCCGCAGCCGGGATATGAACCCGTGACCTGCGGGTCAGCAGCCGAGTACCTTAGCCACTAGACCACCACGGCTTGGCGAGGCTGATCTTATATAAATTTGACATGAATCGTGGCACCTCTGCTGCGCCGTAGGAGAGTCCATTGCCTGGTAACTAACTGCTTTGTTTCTAAAATGTCTAATCTATTCATAATCATTGCTATTGCCTTAGCCATTTGTCCCATTTTTTATTTGATTTTTGTATCTTCAAGGGTCTTTTGTATATCAGCTAATGTTCCATCTACCATTGTGTCATCTTTTTTAACACTTCTCGCTTGAGCCTTGCGTTTGAGAGGAGGGGAATCATCTCCTTCATCCATCTTGTTCTCCGAGATTTCAGTTATTTTTTTCGTTCTCGCCTGTGGAGCGGGAGTTACCTGGCTTACTGGGCATTTTATCTCTTCGAGGCTTTTCATTTCATCACTCATGTGTGCTAGCATTATCCTCAGCTACGTGTTCTCGTGCTATAGTTTCCTTAACTCATTGGTAATGGCAGTGTCCCCGTCAGCCGGCGGACACGCACCCTCGACCACGTCTGCCCAGCTCACCTTAATTTTTGGGTCTCCTGTAGTGGGTGGCCTTGTTGTGGACCTAGAACTGGATCGGGATTGGCGTCTCCTCCTCGATTTTCTAGAGTCAAAATGGGATGAAGATCGGAGGGTCGATGGAGATCTCGTGCTCGACCTTTTTTTTGGACCTGGAGCGTCGTTCCTTTGCGCCTGGGAGACCGGATTTTTCGCGAAAATCAGCTTTCTCTTCTCTTGATGTGAAGTCTTCATAATCTTGTTGCTCGTGTTGTAGCTTTTGCCATTGTCCTTTCTTCACAATGAAGTGTTCTTTAATTTGGCCTTGCATGTCCTGTCTGCGGTGGCATGATCCGCACCGCATAGCTGGCATACGAGTTTGCATCGATGACCTGCATCTAAATTTGATGTTCTACAACTGGCACAAAGCTTGTTGTCAGGATTGGGACACACGTCTCCCCGGTGTCCAAGTCTGTTGCATTTGCCACAAAAAACCACCTGTTTTGGTACAGTGAGCATCAGAGCAGTGCTGCCCTGTATCGGAAAAACGTGGGCACTTTGTGTCCGTCAAAGAGCACAATGACTGTGGCAGTGTTACTGAGTCTCTTCGCTGGTATCGCCGTTGGATTTTTAATAGTAACTATAGCTGCTGTGATGTTTCTTGGACTCCTTGGAGTGGGGTTCCTTTGATGACTCCTTTGGCCGTCATGTCCGGCGCTCGTAAGCATTTGTCTCGTAAAACTTGTCTTGAACTTTGATACGGTTTATAGTCTGATATTTGTTGGCATGCTTCTTATCCGGTGTACTGGCGATCAGAATATTTTGATAGTTGTTAGGTCAGATGGTATCCTCCTCCTGTTCCTCTAGAGGGATGCCCGCCGCATCTTGCACTGTTGCTGTTAGATTAACCACTCCGTGCTCAGATATTTTTATTCTTCCAGCTGGTCTGATCACAATGTTATAATCCCCTTTTGCAAATGTGGCATCCTGCTTGCTTTGTGTATTTATTCTTGTCTTCCTTTTCTGAGTCCATCGTTGCGCTCGACAGGCCGCGTCGGCGATGACTTGCTCTCGTGATGTTGGGAGTCTTGCCGGCTTGACCTCTTTTCATCCCTTGCTCTTATACAATTCTTCCTCTGTGATGCTGTGTCCTTCTACGGTGACTTTCATTACTGTGAAAGTTCTAATAATGATCAGCAAACGTTGAGAAACTTGGCTCCACGGAACGCCAGCCGCGGCCGGAAAGTTGCAGGAAAGGTGCGTCGCTGTTTACCAGGCGCAAGGCTGGCTGCCGACGCAGCATCAACGGGAACGCTGGCGGCTCGCCTACGGGCGTGGGGCCGAGCTTTTCTCCTACGTGCTCCTGGCACAAAAATGGCCGTATCTTCGTGATAATTGAAATTCTCACCTGGAGCTTCGTGTCCATTGGTTGCTGGTGATGAGCTCGTTTTGCTTATGTAGAATATCTGATGACGCTTGGTGATTTTCGCCACGAAAACATGCGGGAAATGCGGAGCCGACATGATGTGCATCCCTTCACTCCGGCGATCCCAGCGCCTTTCAAGGGAAAGTCGGCACAAATTTTATCAGGCATTAATTCATACACAGATGAGGCGAGAGTCTAGAACATGGACGGTAAGGTAAAAAGCACACTCACTTCTTCTATTGAACACATAAGGGGAGAGTTCGGAAGACCAGGCAAACTTGGAGGGCACTTCGAACTGGTCTCCAGCTCATCACACTATAGCAAAGCATTCCGACGATACAAAACCAGAATAGAAAAACAGAGGTTAGAGCGCCAATACACAACACATGAAGCATACAATGAACCTTTCTGTTTGGCTGAACTACAAGCCTTACTCACCTGCTGCGATAAATCTACCCCAGGCCCTGACCATGTGGAATATGAAATGTTAAAACACCTCCCACTGAAACTCAGAAAGCTCTCCTCTCCCTGTATAATGCGATATAATCTTCTGGCGAGCTACCCTCAGCCTGGAGGGAAGCTATCGTTATCCCAATTCTAAAGCAAAGCAAGGACCCGGCCTCAGTTTACAGCTACAGGCCAACAGCGATAACCATCTGTCTTTGAGAAAATGATTAACAGGCGCCTGATGCACTTCCTTGAAATTAGTGGCTTACTTGACCCATACCAGTGTGGGTTTCGAGAGGCTTGCTCCACCACTGACCACCTTGTCCGTATTGCGGCACAAATTCACGACGCTTTTGTCCATAAGCAATTTTTTCTTTCTGTGTTCCTCAATATGGCAAAGACATATGACACTACATGGCACTTTGGCATATTGCGAGACCTGTCACATTCAGGTGTGCGGGGTAGAATGCTGACAATCATCGAAAGCTACTTGTGGAACTGTACATTTTGTGCGCGAGATGGCACTATCTTATCTCGAATATATGTCCAAGAAACAGGAGTGCCACAAAGAGGGGTATTGAGCTGCACACTTTTCTTAGTTAAAATGAATTCCTTGAACCTGTCTCTCCCACGTAATATTTTTTACTGCATATATGTTGGTGATGTACAAATCGGTTTCAAATCGTGCAACATCTGAATGTGCCAACGTCAGATTCAACTATGGTTAAACAAGATATCTTAATGGGCAGATGAGAATGGTTTTATACTTAAAACACAAAAAAGCACTTGCGTTTTGTTCTGCCGAAAGAGGGGCCTCCATCCTGACCCTGACATTGACCTGCATGTTTAACCTCTGTCATTGAAGACTGAGCACAAGTTTTTTGGACTAATATTAGACACAAAAGTAACCTTCATCCCCCACATCAAGTATTTAAAAGACAGGTGCTTAAAAACAATCAATATTTTTAAAGTGTTGTCACGCACTAGGTGGGACAGTGACAAGAAATGTCTGATGAATTTATATAAAAGCCTCGTATGCACACGCCTAGATTATGGTGCTATGATCTGTCAGTTGGCGACACCATCAGCCTTGAAGATTCTCGACCCTGTCCACCATCTAGGCATTCGCCTTTCTATGGGTGCTTTACGAACTAGCCCTGTGGAGAGCCTGTTTGTGGATTCGAATGAATGGTCGCTCGACCTACAAAGATGTTACCTGTCTTTTTTGTACTTTCTGAAAGTGAAGGCAGACAAGAAACACCGCTCCAATTCCACAAATAATGATTTGTCTTGTTCTGGCTTGTTCGAGAACCGTCCTTTGTTAAGGCAGCCCTACTCGCTTCGTGTATAGGGTCTGGCTGAAGAAACAGGTGTGCCTCTTCTCGAACACAGTTTGATGGCTCCTGCAGCATATCTGCCACCGTGGCAGTGGCAGCTATCTACTGTGATGTCTCTTTTGTTGAAGTCACAAAGCACGCACCACTTGCACACATACATACATACTTCCTAGAACTACAGCTTGTATACACACGCCTTGAGTTCTTTACCGATGCCTAAAGGTCCAACACTTCTGTGTCATATGCAGCGGTAGGCCAATCCTTTTTTGAGGCTGGCGTGCTTCATCCTGACGCAAGCATTTTCACAGGAGAAGCCTCTGCAATAGTGGTAGTCGTGAAACACATCAAACATATAAAAATCAAAAGGCAGTAATATACACAGTTTCCCTAAGTGTGGTTAAAGCCCTGAAAACTCCTAAAGAACTCATGAAGCCCGTGCTAGTTTCACATTACTCACTTCTGTGCACACTGTACACATCAAAATAGCATGTCGTCATGTACTGGTTACCAGGGCATTGTGAGATACAGGGGAACGTTTTGGCTGACAAGCTGGCTGCTTCTGCCAATGACACTACTTCCAATGCATCAATACCAATCCCTGCACTTGTCTTGAAACCTTTTCAAAAACGAAAGCTCAGGGGGTATTGGCAGAGCGCGTGGGTTAGACACACAGACAATAAACACCATGCTATTAAGCCGCAACTAGGAAATTGGCCGCCACGATCAAAATCATGACACACAGAAGTAACACTTACAATGCTAAAAACAGGACATACGCACTCTACACATTCATATCTTCCGTCCACCGGTAGTCTACCATTTTGTGAGAGATGTGGAGTACCACTTGCGGTTCTCCACATTCTCGTCCAGTGCAATAGGTTGGATCCTCTAAGAAAAAAGTACTTTTTCCTGCCCTACCGACAGCCGCTCCCACTACACCCTGTGATGCTCATTGGTAGGGATATACTTCTTAAACTGCAATCGCTTTTCACGTTTTTAAAAAATGTTTATAGCTTTTAAGGAATTTTAAGGTCCCTTTACAGCCACCTATCATGTCATTGTACATATCTCTGGTCTATTGAAATGGCGCTCTTTGGCCATCAATTGGTCCTTGCGCCAATAAATACCACTCATGATCAACCCTTAAGCTTCGTCTTCAAGAGTTGAACGCGATAGTGAAATCCGGCCCCTAGTGCACCCTTCAACCCCTAAGTGCATACTTATTCTTATGCATTGTTACATACACATGCAAGCACACTAACACACACACAGTAGATTGGACCAGCGCGCGCTATTATTGCCGAATGGGCTCGTTTTCGTCGAGACACCTGTCGAACAAAATGTGTTCCAGAGGCCCTGAAACACTTTTTCGAATAACCATAGAATGAATTCACTAGAAGAGCTTATTGCCTGACGAATTCAACACCGCAATAATTTTGAGATTTCGTCCAGTGTAAGTGGAGTTACAAAGATTTGTCGCATGCTGTAATTGCGTTATCTCTTCTCTCGTCCCGACGAAAGCACTGGAAGCTAAGCAAGGAGGGGTGACGGGGCAAAGAAACTACCATGCCTTGTGACCTTGAGCACATTTTTTTTTCTTCGAATGTGCGGCTTTTTCAGTGATCGCGCGCGCATGCGTGGAGAAGTAGCGGCCTTTCCCGGCTATCTTGATAACTTAATTTTTCCGTCATAGACTCACAGACGATTTTTAGCTCAAAATCAAAAGGGCCGACGACAGCGGCGGGTTTTCCGCAA
This sequence comes from Rhipicephalus microplus, assembly GCF_043290135.1. Classification (NCBI taxonomy): domain Eukaryota; kingdom Metazoa; phylum Arthropoda; class Arachnida; order Ixodida; family Ixodidae; genus Rhipicephalus; species Rhipicephalus microplus. The sequence goes on from NC_134709.1 coordinate 18,906,701, forward strand.
CACGAGCTCTTTAAAGCTATCGCCTTAATACTAAGAGCGAGAGGGCTAGTGTGAATGCGCACAGCACTCTGCCTGGAACGCGCCGTTCACTTTTTGAAAGGTCGTCTGCTACGCAAGAGCAACGTAGGTTACGCCATGTTTGAAAAGAGAGTGCGAAAGAGAAGAGACAGAACGAGAGCAGAAGTGAAAAGTGTCGCTACTTTATGAAGTGATAGGGGCTTTAGCCGCCACATGCTCATTGCGCCATCTTGCTGATAATGCTGAAAACACGATAGTTCCCCCCTCTTCCCAAGAGGCCTGCCAACAGCGGTAAGGGGTAGATATGAATAGCTTTGCCATTTGAATGTTGAAGCTGGTACCTCTGAGTGGCTCAGTGTTTAATGCCTCGCATTCACAAGGCAGAGGTCCCATGTTCGATTCTGCGTGCCGGAGTCTGTTTTCTGGGATTTCTTTCTTTCTTCATATTTATATATATAGATACGTATACATATACGGTGAATGACACCGATGCCGACGCCGAGAAAGAAATCCAGCTGGGAGTGTCCATATACGTGCTATTGCAATAAAATCAGCAGTAAATGGCCAATTTGTAAATGATCAGCAGTAAATGGCCAATAAGCTTGTGGACCTTGCACCTCAGTGTTCGGTTCATTGTGTGCAACTAAGGTTTAAAAATACATAAAAAATTTTGAAATTTCATAAAATCAATGCCTAATCATAATTTGTGGTGTTACCTCACCCAGAGTTATCTATTGAGAACTTATAATAACTCAAACTTTTCGATAATTCAAAAAAATTCAGAGGTTCTTATGAGTTTGAATTAATGAGAGTCGGCTGTATTTACAGAAATGCAGAGAGGTTGGCCTTAGTAATAGTGTGCTCTAGCCTGTTACGTCCATAGTTAGTGGGTTTAATTTCATGACTCTCTGCACTTCCTGAAAGTAATGGAAGGTCATCTCATTCATCAGCCCATGTGTGTCGTTTTTCTTACTGCTTGTCCTTTCATGAATTTTTTTTACTAGAAGGTCGAGGTATGGACTCCCGGCCTCGGCAACTGCATGTTTTCAGAGCTGACATGCTCGAGGCTTGTGTAGGTGGATTCAAGTGTACGTTAGGAACAATAGTCGGTCTAAATTGCCAGAACTCATTACTACGGCATCTCTCGTAATATGTATTTATTTATTTTTATTTATTTATTTCAAAATTATTACCAGCCTCTCATATCAGGTCTTAGGCTGGGTAGGTAATACATAAATATAGGCACAGAAAACTACAAAAGAAATGTCACACTGAAAAACTAATACCGTATAAACGCGTGTAAGGGCCGCACTTTTTTTTCAAGAAATGAGGGCCAATTTTCAGGGTGCGGCCCATACACGCAACGTGCAATTTTTTTTTTTTTTTGAAGCAAAAGAAAAAAACGTACCAGCTAGCGAACGAAGAACGTTTCTTGCAGCATACAGCATATGTGCTTAATCGTCGTCGCTCAACGAGTCCTCAGACTCGGTGTCCGAGATGGTGTGTTGCGGAGCACCGTCCTCTCACAAGCAGTCATCTTCCGCGCCATCCAAGCTGTTTGATATACCGGTGACTTTAAAGCTTCGGGTCACAACGTCCGTCGAGACTGAGTTCCACGCCGACAGTACCCAACCGAGAACAGCCGCAAGCGGTGCCCTCTTCAGCCGTCCGGTCGGCGTCTGCTCGTGGCTGCCGCTTGCCATCCATTCCGTGTAGAGCCTTCTGAATTCCACCTTAAAAGGTCGATTAACGCTGACGTCCAAAGGCTGCAGCATTCCAGTGAGGCCGCCCGGAATCACGGCCATGTCTGTGCCGACACGGCGCAGCTGTTCCTTCACCTTATCGGTAAGGTGACCGCGGAAACTGTCTAATACTAAATGTGACCATTTGGCTAACAGCGCTCCTGGTCGGTTTTGCTAAACACACTTCACCCAGTCGAGCACCAAGTCATCGTTCATCCACCCCTTTTCTTGGGCTCGAACTATGACTCCCTTGGGGAACACTTCGTTCGGAATTCTTTTTCTTTTCAATACGACGTACGGGTGTAGCTTCCGCCCGTCCGCGGTCACACAAAGCATCACTGTGCAGCGTTGGCGCTCAGCGCCAGTGGTCCGCACGGCGACGCTCTTTTTGCCTTTCAGTTCGACTGTGTAGTTTTCCGGACAGTCAAACCACACAGGAGTTTGATCTGCGTTCCCTATTTGCAACAGTAGATAATTATGTTGATGGCGAAGGCCGATGACATGCTTGTGAAAACTAAGCACCTTATCGGTGAAGTCTTCTGGCAGCCGCTGGCACAACGTAGTCCTTCGCCGAAAGGAGAGATCCTTCCTTTTCAGGAATCGTCGCACCCAGCCAGCGCTAGCCTTGAAAGTCCCGGCTGGTATATTCTTCGCACGTGCCAAGGCTAGTGCCTTCACGCGCAGCATGTCTGTAGTTAGTGCATATACATCGTTCTGCACTTCTGTCACGTAGCGGAACAACTCTTCTTCTAGTTCCGGAAACTTGCATGGCTTTCCTCGGAAAGCGCGCTTTTTGCTGTTCGTGTTTTCCAGAGCTTCCTTTTGTGCACACCATTTTCGAACACACTTTTCGTCGACGTCGAATTTTCTGCCGGCGGCACGTTTCCCGTGCTCGAGCGCAAACTCGACCACCTTTAACTTGTAGCCAGCCGTGTAGCTATTCAGGTGCTTGCCCATCGTGCTACAACGTGAACGCTCGGCAGAAGACAAGCACGAGAGACAATACGGCGTGCACAACTCCTACAAATGGCCGGCTGAACTGCACAAGTTGGTGATGCTGATGCCGATATCGAGAGCGCGTTTGTATAGTGGTGCGAGGCACGAAGGATAAAATCCCGGTTTAACCTTTAGGTAACGAGCGTATGAACACTAATCAAATAGTTGAAATATTTAGCAAACTTTATGAACACCTTAGCACGAAGAAAGTTAAACAAAATATACTAGTGACGCACCTGTAAACCACGGTAAACTTTGATAGTGATGATGATGGTTGCGTTTTTTCGCGCCATCTATTGACGACGTTCAAAAGCTCGCATGCACGCGCGCATTTTGAATACGTGTGCGTTAATGAAAGTGTGGGTGCGGCCCTTACGCGAATTTTTTTTTTTTTCGAATATGTGCGTCATAAAAACGGGGTGCGGCCCGTACACGGGTGCGGCCCTTACACGCGTTTATACGGTAGATCAAATGAAAACATTGGCACTCATACACTTCAGAAGTTTTAAGCATACACGCCCAAGAAAGAGACTGAGAAGGAAATAACAATAAAGCAATGATGACAAACATCTATTTGTTGAATGCCTAACATCTGAAACATAAACATCATATAAAGGGGGCAAGATTAGCATTACCCATACATGTTGATGACTCGGGTAAAGGTAATGTTTGACGTGGAAACATTTTAAGTACATACGAAAAAGGGACATAAAACCTCACTAATTATCTTATCGTGAGTAGTTATCAAGTATAAACAGTCACGAAGATCTATGCACAGTATGCAAAGATTCATTGGGGTAACGCACTCTTCATGTGGCGGGTCATCTTTTTCACCGACAGTACCCAACGAGAAATGCCCGGATGGCAACAAGTGTGACGACGAGCAGACATGCTGCCAGCTGCGTAGTGGCTCGTACGGTTGCTGCCCCTACCACCATGCGGTCTGCTGCGACGACAAGGTCCACTGTTGTCCAGAGGGGTACAAGTGCGACGCGAAGGCCGACAGGTGTATCAACGGGAATCTAACCGCCTCCCCGATGAGCCGAATCATTCAGAAACGCATCAGCAGACCCGCAAACAGGATCCTTGTGGACGGTAACGTGTAGTTATAATACATTAGAACGTGTAGCAGCTGTACTAATGGGATGGTTGCCTTGCAACGGTTTGAGACATATTAAATTTTGCCACATGTTGTTAGAATTGGCCTAATTGACCTTAATTGGCCTAAATTTGTCTTAACTAGGGTACTGATATGGCACACCTGTAGGTAAATCCAAACTCTCCTTTGCCAGAATGGTTGCCAGCTAGACAAGGTTCGTACTTATTTTGGCTCTGGTTTCTTTGATGACTTATTTGGTAAATAAGTCATCAAAAAGTGAAAATAGGTGCTTTGTTTCCAAAGTCACTGCCTTGGCTCAGTCGTTCGTTGTTCAAATTTTCATTCGTGCGACTGCAGTCTCAGATCTCTGAATCAGTGTAATGCATAGGAACTGGATATCAGCCTTCTCTTACGGGACAACGGCAATATCAGCAGACGTGACGGTTCTGCTATACTGGCATCAGTCTCATGATGGTGTGAAACGTTGGTTGAGAAGAGTCGCTTTTCGGTCGCTAGGAGCTAATGATCGTGTGACCATGCGGTACCAGTTGCGCGAGGAAATTTGCCTTATATCTTCAAGAGTATAGCTTTTTTTTTTCTTTGCGCATACCTGCCAGCCTGTTCACACAGTGGGGCAGAGGAGGGGGGAAGATGTGATAGAAGAAGACTGCTATACATATTAATTTACTTTTTCTATTGGTTGCAGCAACGTTATATACGATTATCAGAAAAGATTGTAGACGTCGGCGACTATAACAACACTTGTAGATATATGGCACGTGCAGCTGCTGTGCCACTCGAAAAAAAAATGGAGTATTCGGGGAGTAGTTCTGCTACACAACAATAATCGTCATCAGACTTGCTCGCATTTCTTTTTTTGAGAACCTTGCTTGCCAATTTATTGTCGGGAATGCTATGTCACACTGATAACTCGTGCGACGTTCGGGACCACGAACGGCTGAATCGTAGTGATAGCGTGAGGAAAGTACTCGAAGTAGACGACAATTATTGTTGTGTAGCAGAAAAATTTCCCAAATACTCGACCTTTTTTAGAGTGATATGTCCCATAACATTTAGTAGCTTTATGTAAATCATAATGTGCAATATCACGTGTCACTAGTGTACTGCGGCAAAAGCAAAGTAAGTTGCGTTCTGCACTTGATCAGAAAGTCGAAGATGCGATGTCTTTAGTTACTATTAAGGCGAAAGCTTCAATTAAACTGCCAGCATGAACAATGCCGATGTCAACACAAGTGATGCAAAAATCGCACAATATCTCTCTGCATGATGTCATCATGACTTGAGGTCACACAATGACATCATTGCTTGGCTATACGTTGCCATATCCGGAAATCGTATAAGGTACAGAAGGCTTATAATTCCTTCGATAGGCAGTGAGAAACAGCGGTAGGTGCAGAAAGCTTTCAGGGGGATGGGGAGTCAATTCAACCGACTGGTAGAAAAAAAAAAACAACAACAGAAGATTGATTTCACCTTTGAGCCATGTTAGGAGGGGACTATGTGAGTTTTTATTTTCTGTTCACAGTGGTGCTTGTGCAGCTTCTCGGGAGATGTATGGCCACGCTGTGCAATCAAGGAGAATTTTGCGAAATTCGAATTTCTCGGGCAAAGCGAGGCAGTTCGCAGTGATGCCTGCGGAAACGAGTAGCTGACGTCACAAAAAGGGCTTATGGCTTTTTCAAAATTGATGTTACCAATGCAATAAAGCTGAATCAATTGGAAGCTGAAGCTAGTGAAGCTAATGATGCACCATAGAGAAAATCACATAGACTTTCACACTGCTGACCACTAAATTTTCCTGAAAGGAATACTGAACAAGGCAGTGCAAAACACAATGTTCAGAATGAATAAGCTACGCCCTGTCTTATTTTGCGGGAAGAGTTCCAATAAGCTATTGTTTATGTGCACTATCCCTGTGTTGTGTTGCGTGCACATGATGCTTCTTTTTACCAGCGTGGTTAATGCCCTGGTCTCCCCATCGGCATATCCGAAAGATCTGTATCCTGCTAGCTTTGCAGTACTGTGTGTTTCCTGCAAAATTGTGCGTTCGGTTTATCTTTGCCTGTTAAGTACTCCTGCAAAACTGACTTTTTGTTTTCGTAACTTCTACAGTTTCATTGCCACATTTGGAAAGCTTTCTTTGGCCGCGTCATTGCGGTTGTGACCATGGAATGGAAGTGGGTGGTTGGAGGGAGGCTGATCTGATGTAATTCTGTGGTTGAGAATTTTATATGAATTGTGGCGCTTCTACAGCACCTGAGAAGAGTCCTTTTTCTGGTAACTGCTTTGTTTCTAGAATGTCTAATCTATTCATAATCGTTGCTATTGCCTTAGCCACATGGTTCATCATTTCGTCCCGTTTTTCATTTGATTTTTGTATCTCCTCAAAGGTCTTCTGTATATCAGCTAATGTTCCTTCTACCGTCGCATCATCTTCTTTAAAATTTCTCGCCTGAGTCTTGCATTTGAGAGGAGGGGAATCATCCCCTTCGTCCATCTTGTTCTCCGGGATTTCAGTTATTTCTTTTGTGCTCGCATGTGGAGAGGGAGTTACCTGGCTTACCGGGCATTTTTTTCTCTTTTGAGGCTTTTTATTTCATCACTCATGCGTGCTAGCATTATCCTCAGCTGTGTGTTCTCGTGGTCTAGTTCCCTTAACTCATTGGTAATGGCAGTCTTCCCGTCAACCAGCGGACGCGCGCCCTCGACCACGTCTGCCCAGCTCACCTTAAATTTCGGGTCTCCTGTAGTGGACCTAGACCTGGATCGGGATTGGCGTCGTGTCTCCGGTTTTCCGGAGTCAAAATGGGATGAAGATCGGTGGGTCGATGGAGATCTTGATCTCGTGCTCGACCTTATTCTGGACCTGGAGCGTCGTTCCTTTGCGCCTGGGAGACCGGATTTTTCGCGAAAATCAGCTTTCTCTTCTCTTGATGTGAAGCCTTCATAATCTTGTTGTCGCTCGTGTTGTAGCTTTTGCCATTGTCTTTGCTTCAAAATGAAGGGTTTTTTAAATTTGGCCTTGCATGTCCTGTCTGCGGTGGCATCGTCCACACCGCATAGCTGGCACTTGGGTTCGCATCGATGACCTTCATCTGGATTCGGTGTTCCACGACCAGCACAAAGCTTGTAGTCAGGATTGGGACACACGTCTCCCCAGTGTCCAAGTCTGTTGCATTTGCGACAGAAATCCACTTGTTTGCGGTTCAGTGAGCATCGGAGCAGAGCTGCCTTGTATCGGACAAACATGGGCATGCACTTTGTGTCCGTCAAAGAGCACAATCACTGTGGTAGTGTTACTGAGTCTCTTCGCTGCTATCGCCTATGGATTTTCGGTAGTAACTATAGCTGCTGTGATGTCTCTTGGACTCTCTTGGAGTGGGATTCCTTTGATGACTCCTTTGGCCGTCATCTCCAGCGTTGTCTTGTAAGCATTTGTCTGGTAAAACTAGTCTTGAACTTTGATACCTTTTATAGTCTGATATTCGTTGGCATGCTCCTGATGCGGTGTACTGGCGATCAGGACATTTTGATAGTTGTTAGGGCAGATGATATCCTCCTCCCGTTCCTCTAGAGGGATCCGCCGCATCTTGTACCGCCGCTGTTTGGTTAATCACGCCGTGCTCAGATATTTTGATTCCTCCAGTTGGTCTGATCACAATGTTATAATCCCCTCTTGCAAATGTGGCATCTTGCTTGCTTTGCATATTCGGGCTAGTATTCCTTTTTTGGGTGCATTGTCGCGCTCGACAGGCCGCGTCGTCGACAAGTTGCTCTTGTGATGTTGGGAGTCTTGCCGAGTTGACCTCTTTCCATCCCTTGCTCTTATCCAGTTCTTCTTCTATGATGCTGTGTCACTCTATGGTGACTTCCATTACTGTGAGAATTGTGATAATGTTCAGCAAGCGTTTAGAAACTTGGCTCCACAGAACGCCAGCTGCGGCCGGAAAGTTCCAGGAAAGGTGGGTCGCTGTTCACCAGACGCGAGGGTGGGCTGCCGACGCAGCATCAGCGGGAACGTTGGCGGCGCGCCTACGGGCGCGGGGCCGGGCTTCCTGCTACGCGTTCCGGGCACAAAAACGGCCGTATCTTCGTGACAATCGAAATGCTCACCTGGAGCTTCATGTACACTGGTTCCTGGAAGTGTGCTCGTTCTGCTGATGTAGAATATCTGATGATGCTTGGTGATTTTCGCCACGAAAACATGCGAAAACCGCGAAGCTCACGTGATGTGCATCCGCTCACTCCGGCGATCGCAGCGCCTCTCAAGGGAAAGTTGGCACAAATTCTTACCAGGCATTAATTCATACACAGATGTGGCGAGAGTCTGGAACATGGTTGGTAAGGTGGCAGGACAAAAAGCACATTCACTTCCTCTATTGAACACACAAAGGGAGAGTTAGAAAGACCAGGCTAACACTCTCGGAGGGCACTTCGAACAGGTCTTCAGCTCATCACACTATGGTGAAGCGTTCCGACGATACGAAATCAAAATAGAAAAACAGAGATTAGAGCGCAAACCCACAACACATGAAGCATACAATGAACCGTTCTGTTTGGCTGAACTACGAGCCTCATTTACCTGCTGCAATAAATCTACCCCAGTCCGGGACCATGTGGCATATGAAATGTTAAAATACTTGCCCACTGAAACCCAGAAAGCTCTCCTCTCCCTGTATGATGTGATATGGTATCCCGGCGAGCTATGCTCAGCCTGGAAGGAAGCTATCGTTATTCCAATTCTAAAACAAAGCAAGGACCCTGCCCAGCTACAGGCCAATAGCATTAACCATTTGTCTTTGCAAGGTCTTTGAGAAAATGATTAACAGGTGCCTGAGGCACTTCCTTGAAATTAATGGCCTACTTGAACCATACCAGTGTGGGTTTCGAGAGGCTCGCTCCACCACTGACCACCTTGTCCGTATTGAGGCACAAATTCGCGACGCTTTTATTCATAAGCAATTTTTTCTTTCTGTGCTCCTCGATATAGAAAAGGCATATGACACTATATGGCGCTTTGGCATATTGCGAGACCTGTCACATTTAGGTGTGCGGAGTAGAATGCTGACAATTATCGGAAGCTACCTGTCCAACCACACATTCCATGTGCGAGTTGGCACTCTCTTATCTCATATATTTGTCCAAGAAACAAGAGTGCCACAAGGGGGTCTATTGAGCTGCACACATTTATTAGTTAGAATGAATTCCTTGCACCTGTCTCTCCCACGCAATATTTTTTACTGCATTTATGATGATGATGTGCAGATTTGTTTCAAATCTTGCAGCATCTTAATGTGCCAACGTCAAGTTCAACTAGGGTTAAACAAGGTATCGCAATGGGCAGATGAAAATGGTTTTATACTCAACGCGCAAAAGAGCACTTGCGTCTTGTTCTGCCGAAAGAGGAGCTTCCATCCTGACCCCAACATTGACCTGCATGATTAACCTCTGTCAGTGAAGACCGAGCACAAGTTTCTTGGACTAATATTAGACACAAAAGTAACCTTCATCCCGCACATCAAGTATTTAAAATATAGGTGCTTAAAAACAATGAATATTTTGAAAGTGTTGTCACGCACCACGTGGGGCAGTGACAAGAAATGTCTGATGAATTTATATAAAAGCCTCGTACGCACACGCCGAGATTACAGTACTATGATCTATCAGTCGGTGACACCATCAGACTTGAAGATTCTCAACCTTGTCCACCATCTGGGCATTTGCCTCTCTACGGGTGCTTTTCAAACTAGCCCTGTAGAGAGCCTGTTTGTGGATTCGAACTAATGGTCGCTCCACCTACAAAGATGTTACCTGGCTTTTTTGTACTTTCTGAAGGTGAAGGCAGACAAGAAACACCCCTCTCATTCCACAAATAATGATTTGTCTTGTTCTGGCTTGTTCAAGAACCGTCCTTTGTTAAGGCAGCCCTACTCGCTTCGTGTATGAGGCCTGGCCGAAGAAACAGGCGTGCCTCTTTTCGAACACAGTTTGATGGCTCCTGCAGCATATCTGCCACCGTGGCAGTGGCAGCTATCTACTGTGATGTCTCTTTTGTTGAAGTCACAAAGCACGCACCACTTGCACACATACATACACACTTCCTAGAACTACACCATCAATACACATGCCCCGAGTTCTTTACCAATGCCTTAAAGTCGAACACTTCTGTGCCATATGCAGCGGTAGGCCAATCTTTTTCCGAGGCCGGCGTTCTTCATCCTGATGCAAGCATTTTCACAGGAGAAGCTTATGCAATACTGGCGGGCGTAAAACACATCAAACAGGTAAAATTACAAAAGGCGGTAATACACACAGATTCCCTAAGTGTGGTTAAAGCCCTGAAAACTTCTAAAAGAACACAAGAACCTCGTGCTGGTGTCACTTTACTCACTTCTGTGCCCACTGTACACATCAAAACAGCATGTCGTCTAGTGGGTGCCAGGGCATTGTGAAATACAAGGGAACGTTTTGGCTGACAAGCTGGCTGCTTCTGCCAATGACACTACTTCCAATGCATCAATACCAATCCCTGCACTTGACTTTAAACCTTTTCTAAAATGAAAGCTCGGGGGGTATTGGCAGAGCAGGTGGCATATAGACACAGACAATAAACTCCATGCAATCAAGCCGCAACTAGGTAATTGGCCGCCACTATCAAAATCATGACACACAGAAGTAAAACTTGCGAGGCTCAGAGCAGGACATATGCACTCTACACATTCATATCTTTTTTCCACCGGTAATCTACCATTGTGTGAGAGATGTTGAAAACTACTTAGGGTTCTCTACATTCTCGTCCAGTGCAATGAGTTGAATGCTTTAAGAAAAAAGCACTTTTTACTGCCCTAGCAACAGCAGCTCCCACTACACCCTGGGATGCTCATCGGTGGAAATCCGCTTTTTGAACTGCAATCACTTTTCACGTCCTTAAAAAATGTTCATAGCTTTCACCCCATATTTCGATGTGATCCGTAGCATGACCTCTGTACCGTGGTCATCGCTGCGGTGACTACATCTCCGTCTTGGTTTTATTATCATGACTTTTTGCCGTCCACTTTCACTGCACATATCTCACACCACTGTCGTGGTTTTATTACTTCTATGTTTTTACCCACTTTAGCGCTAGGAATCTTAAGGCCCATTACAGTCACGCATCATATCATTGTACATATCTCTAGTCTATTGAAATGGCACTCTTCGGCCATCGATTGGCCCTTGTGCCATTAAGTACCACTCATCATCAACCCTTAAGCTTGGCCTTTAAGAGTTGAACACGATAGTGAAATCTAGCCCCTAGTGCACCCTTCAACCGCTAAGTGCATACCTTTTCATATGTTTTGTTACATGCACACACATGCACACAAACACACACACAGTAGATCGGGCCAGCGCGCGCTATTAGTGCTGAATCAGCTTGTTTTCGTCGTGACACCTGTCGAAGTAATTGTGTTAAAGTGGCCCTGAAACACTTTTTGTAGTAACCATGAAATGAATTCACTAGAAGAGCTTATTGCCTGACGAATTCAACGCCGCAATAATTTTGAGATTTCGTCCAATGCAAGTGGAGTTACAAAGATTTGTCGCATGCTGTAATCGCATTATCTCTTCTCTGGTCCCGACGAAAGCACTGGAAGCTAAGCAAGGAGGGGTGGCGGGGCAAAGAAATTACCACGCCTTGGGACCTTGAGCACGTTTTTTTTTTTTTTTTCTTCGAATGCACCGTTTTTTCAGTGATAGCCCGCACATGTGTGAACATGTAGCGGCCTTCTACGGCTATCTCGGTAACTTGATTTTTCGGTCGCAGACTCACAGACGATTTTTCGCTCACAATCATAGGGTCGACGCCGGCGGCAAGTCTTCTGCGACACGAGCACTTTAACGCTATCGCCTTAATACTAAGAGCTAGACGGCTAGTGCGAATGCTTACAGCACGCTGCTTGGCAGGCACCAATCACTTTTCAAAAAGTCGTCTGCTATGCAAGAGCAACGTAGGTGGTGCCATGTTTGAAAAGAGAGTGCAAATGAGAGGAGACCGAGGAGGAACGAGAGTGGAGGAGGAAAGTGTCACTACTTCACGAAGTTTTAGGGGCTTTAGCCGCCACGTGCTCACTGCGGCATTTTGCCGATAATGCTGAAAACATGATAGTTTCCCCTCTCCCCGAGAGGCCCGTCAACAGCAGTAAGTGGTAGATATGAAGAGTTTTGCCGTTTGAACGTTGAAGCAGGTACCTCTCGGTGACACAGTGATAAATGCCTCACATTAACAACGCGAAGGTCCCACGTTCGATTCCGCCCGCCGTAGTCTGTTTTCTGGGATCTTTTTCTTTCTTCATTTTTATATATATAGATACTTATACATATACAGTGCGTTACGTCGACGCCAACGCAGGGAACGAAATCGAGTCGAGAGTGTCCATAAAAGTGCTATGGCAATGAAATCTGATCAGCAGTAAATGGCCAATAAACTTGTGGACCTTACACCTCTGCTTTTTGTTCATTGTGTGCAACTAAGGTTCAAAAATACATAAAAATTTTAAAATGTCATAAAATCAATGCCTAATCACAATGTGTGGTGTTACCTCACCCAGAGTCATCTATTGCGAACCTATAATATATCAAACTTTTTGATAATTAAAACAAAGTTCAGAAGTACTTTTGAGTTTGAGTTAACGAGAGTCGACCATATTTACAGAAATGCACAGAGGTTGGCTCGAGCGATAGTGTGCTCTAGCCTGTGACGTCCATGTTTGGTCGATATTATTTCACGACTCTGCGCTGCCTGAAAGTAGGTAACGAAAGGTCAACTCATGCATCACCCCATCTGTGTCATTCTCTTTACTGTTTGTCGTTTCGTGAATTTCCTTCACTAGAAGGTCGAGATATGGAGTTCCAGTCTCGGCAACCGCATGTTTTCAGAGGTGACATGCTCTAGGCCTGTGTAAGTGGATTCAAGTGTACGGTAAAGAACAATGGTCAGTCAAACTTGCCAGAACTCATTACTATGGCATTTTTGTAATTATATATATTTATTTATTTTTATTTATTCATTAATTTCAAAAGTACTACCAGCCTCTCATCAAGTCTGTGACAGGGCGGGTAATACATAAAATTAAACACAGAAAAATACAAAAGAAATGTCGCGCAGAAAAACTAATAGATCAAATGAAAACGTTGGCACTCTTACACTTCACATGTTTTAAGCGTACACACCCAAGAAATAGACTAAGAAGGAAATAACAATAAAGCAATGATCACAAACATCTATCTGTTAAATGCCTAACATCTGAAAAGTAAACATCTTATAAAGGGGGCAAGATTAGCATTACCCATACATGTTGATGACTCGGGTAAACGTTATGTTTGACATGGAAACATTTTAAGTACATACGAAAAAGGGACATAAAACCTCACTAATTATCTTATCGTGAGTACTTATCAAGTATAAACAGTCACGAATATCTATGCACAGTATGCAAATATTCATTGGGGTAACGCACTCTTCATGTGGCGGGTCATCTTTTTCACCGACAGTACCCAATGAGAAATGCCCGGATGGCAACAAGTGTGACGACGAGCAGACATGCTGCCAGCTGCGTAGTGGCTCGTACGGTTGCTGCCCCTACCACCATGCGGTCTGCTGCGACGACAAGGTCCACTGTTGTCCAGAGGGGTACAAGTGCAACGCGAAGGCCGAAAGGTGTATCAACGGGAATCTAAACGCCTCCTCGATGAGCCGAATCATTCAGAAACACATCAGCAGACCCGCAAACAGGATCCTTGTGGACGGTAACGTGTAGTTATAATACATTAGAACGTGTAGCAGCTGTACTAATGGGATGGTTGCCTTGCAACGGTTTGAGACATATTAAATTTTGCCACATGTTGTTAGAATTGGCCTAATTGACCTTAATTGGCCTAAATTTGTCTTAACTAGGGTACTGATATGGCACACCTGTAGGTAAATCCAAACTCTCCTTTGCCAGAATGGTTGCCAGCTAGACAAGGTTCGTACTTATTTTGGCTCTGGTTTCTTTGATGACTTATTTGGTAAATAAGTCATCAAAAAGTGAAAATAGGTGCTTTGTTTCCAAAGTCACTGCCTTGGCTCAGTCGTTCGTTGTTCAAATTTTCATTCGTGCGACTGCAGTCTCAGATCTCTGAATCAGTGTAATGCATAGGAACTGGATATCAGCCTTCTCTTACGGGACAACGGCAATATCAGCAGACGTGACGGTTCTGCTATACTGGCATCAGTCTCATGATGGTGTGAAACGTTGGTTGAGAAGAGTCGCTTTTCGGTCGCTAGGAGCTAATGATCGTGTGACCATGCGGTACCAGTTGCGCGAGGAAATTTGCCTTATATCTTCAAGAGTATAGCTTTTTTTTTTCTTTGCGCATACCTGCCAGCCTGTTCACACAGTGGGGCAGAGGAGGGGGGAAGACGTGATAGAAGAAGACTGCTATACATATTAATTTACTTTTTCTATTGGTTGCAGCAACGTTATATACGATTATCAGAAAAGATTGTAGACGTCGGCGACTATAACAACACTTGTAGATATATGGCACGTGCAGCTGCTGTGCCACTCGAAAAAAAAATGGAGTATTCGGGGAGTAGTTCTGCTACACAACAATAATCGTCATCAGACTTGCTCGCATTTCTTTTTTTGAGAACCTTGCTTGCCAATTTATTGTCGGGAATGCTATGTCACACTGATAACTCGTGCGACGTTCGGGACCACGAACGGCTGAATCGTAGTGATAGCGTGAGGAAAGTACTCGAAGTAGACGACAATTATTGTTGTGTAGCAGAAAAATTTCCCAAATACTCGACCTTTTTTAGAGTGATATGTCCCATAACATTTAGTAGCTTTATGTAAATCATAATGTGCAATATCACGTGTCACTAGTGTACTGCGGCAAAAGCAAAGTAAGTTGCGTTCTGCACTTGATCAGAAAGTCGAAGATGCGATGTCTTTAGTTACTATTAAGGCGAAAGCTTCAATTAAACTGCCAGCATGAACTATGCTGATGTCAACACAAGTGATGCAATAATCACATGATCTCTGTGCATGATGTCATCATGACTTGGAAGTCACATAATGACATCATCCAATGACATTGTTGCTTGGCTATACCTTGCCATATCCGGAAAGCGTATAAGGTACAGAAGGCTTGTAATTCCTTCGATAGGCAGCGAAAAACAGAGGTAGGCGCAGAAAGCTTTCAGGGGGAGGGGGAGTCAATTCAATTAACTGATAAAAAAAAACAAGATTGATTTCACCTTCGAGTCATCTTAGGAGGGGACTCTGTGAGTTTTTATTTCGTGTTCACAGTGGTGCTTGTGCAGCTTCTCGGGAGATGTATGGCCACGCCATACAATCGAGGGGAATATCGCAAAATTCGAATTATCGGGGCAACACGAGGCAGTTGGCAGTGATGCCTGCAGAAACTAGTGGCTGACGTCACAAAAAGGGCATATGGCTTTTTTAAAATTGATGTTACCAATGCAATAAAAGTGAATCAATCGGAAGCTGAAGCTAGTGAAGCTAATGATGTGCCATAGAGAAAATCACATAGACTTTCACCTCGCTGATCACTAACTTATCCTGAAAGGGATACTGAACAAGAATTGGAAAAACTGACGTAAGTTCAATATTTGACTCTGAAGATGCCATTGTTCGAATTGCGCCGCAGCTGGGGGTAAGCGCTAGTCGTGGCGTGACTCACCGAGGAGTATGCACGTGTTCTTGTCCTCTTTCTTTCTTCCACCTCTCCTTCCTTCCCACTTTGTCCCTTCCACAAATGCGCTGGTGTTTTGTCCCAACTGGCAGCATTGTTCGTTGCTGTTGCTGTTTATATCGGTTCCGGAAACCAAATTGGGAGTTGAGTGAGTCGACAGATGCGGACGACGGCTGGCATTGTTGACTTGCCCGTTTTGGGTGTGTGACATCTTGAAACGTCACCTTCTCTAGTTCACAGTATAGCTGATGGACGCAGCAGTTTACGAAAAACGCATTAACTTCATTATTTTTCCTTAAATTTTGCTTGGATTGAAGGTTGTCTTTATCGATTTCAGGGCCCAATTTTTCAGTTTGGCTGGAAATCTTGGCAGCAAAAGTTTTGTTCGGTATACTTTTAAATATCGCAAATCTTCCCATGGTTCGGTATTTGGCTGGAGCACCGGGACGTACATTCAAGCTGAGAGTCCTGAGTGATACTCTTGAAAGGATCTGCCACCTAAGGCCAGCTATAATTATTAGAGGACATTAAGAACATTCATCAAAGTAGGCCACAGCTCATACACTTTCTACTGCTTCGGAATTTTAAGAACCTATATGTTAAGATACGAATTGATCCCTGCTAAACTGTTACTCACACGGGCTCTAAATAGTTCATGATGGAAGCACGCATAAGTTGAATTTATTATTTGATTGTATTTGCGATGTACAAACACTGTTCTTTCTTACTCTAAAGTTTAACTATGAACCAACGTAAAGCTGGGAGCTGACAGGTAAAACTGTGAACAGGAACAGGTGCATCAGACAAACTGGCTGACGTTTTCATAGATGTTTTTATCTTTGACGAAGGCGCGACTTTCCATTGTTGGTGTGTTAATTTTCAGAGGTTTAGTGCTTACGTCACGTCACCTCGTGTCGCCGCCAACAATTGCTGCTGACAGAAACATGGTGTGACATCAACGACGAAGGAGTTTTAAAACTGACACGCCAAAAATGACATGACTTCACGACGCAGAGTAAGTCTAGAATAAGACGGAAGCTTGAAAGGACGAAAAATCTGTGAGCACGGGATGTAGCTATAGAGCAAACGTTTCAACAGGTGGTCTTCAAGACTACAATTGCTTACTTTATCGTGCGAGTGCTTATGCCTCATACACTTTCCCCAACCAAAACAGCAGAGGAGGAGGAAAGCTTGAGGACAGGACAGAGCCTTTCCTGTCTTATAGCATTTTATTCTCATCTAATTTCTTTGCCCATCTTTTTAGCTGCGAAGCAGCTCTCTGACTAGCCCATGTAACGCTGTCTCGTGCATCTGTATGAACCCCCTCGCCGCAGGTGTTGGAGCGGTGCCAAGTAGATCAATTCGTAGCTGTGCATTAACGTCACTCTCTCCCTCACCTGCAGCAGCTTCCGTATGCTCCGCTTGCTCGCAACACACTTGCCTTTCGCTTAACTGTCTCACCACCCGCAACGCTTGAGCGCACGTCGAGTGATAACACTAGACAGATTTAGTTGCACGCCTGCAGGAGCCGTACGAACGCTGCCTGCCATTGCGAATGACTTGCAGGCTGCGTCCGAATGGCTGCTGTGAACGTGTGACTAAATTTGTCTACTATTTCGACTCGTTTCTCTGTAATGAAACTTTCACGAAGCCTAACTTATAACTTACCTCCTGTGTCTTTGCCTTTAACACAAGCGTTTACTCAAGAAAACGCTACACCGAGTTTTGCTTCAAACTGTTCTTCCAGCAGCCACGTCGACACCTGTTTCAACCGATCAACGCTGTGCGTACCGCTGCTTCTTCCCAACCCATCAGGGTTACTTTCAGAGAGAAGGTTTATAATTTTTCACAAATATATTGTTGGGAGTGACATCTTCGCGCATCTTTGTTTCAATATTTTTAATTTTCTTTCGTTCACCCATTTCGGCACGTTAGCACTCCGCTTCCCCCCTCTTTCTTTTTTCACTTTCGCTCTCTCCTTCTCTTATGTTTTGGTTGGAAGAGAGGATACAAAGCATGCACATACATGCCCTAAGATAGGCAACTGCTATCTTCAAGAAGACAACACATTTGTCGAAGGGTTTGATATAATGACACCCCATGTAAAACGATTCTTCATCGCTTCAAGATACATTATATGTATTCATGACAGGTTCACCTAGTTTGCATACATTGTACAACCTGTCTAAGGCACCTACCGTATTTACTCGTTTCTACCGCGCCCTCGATTGTAACGCGCACCCGATTTCCACCGCGAAAAAAAAAAAAAAGACATTGATTGCAACGCGCACCCATTTTTTCTCGCTGGCCTGCACGATCACACCACTCGAAAAAACGACTGCTTTCGGGAGCTTCTTCCATTTAAATATGAGGTACGGGCGAAGCTTGTGCCCATCCGACGTGTAACAGAGCATTGCCGTCACTGTAGTTTTACCCTGGACCGATGTCAGCACGCGAACTTGCTTCGCCCCCTTCTTCTCGACGGTTGTGGTGCCAGGCATCTCGAAGTAAAGAGGCGTCTGATCAGCATTCCCGGTTTGCCCAAGCAGGTAGCCGTTCTTGCGCCGCAAGTTTAGGACGAACCTCTGAAAGCTGTAAAGCTTTTCATCGTACTCCTCAGCAAAACTTTTCGCATATGCATGTTCCCCTTCGGAGGTAAAAGCCTTTCCTTTTCATAAAGTTAGTTAGCCAGCACCTGCTCGCTTTGAACTGGCTCCGCATTAGACTTTTTTCTAAGACTAATTGCACAGCCCGCACTTGGAGCAGTTCTGTCGTCACGGGCCGCTGTGCCGCTCGCTGCTCAAGCACATACTCGCCGAGCAGCTCTTTAATTTGCGGAAACCAACCCTGCTGTGGTCCACTGAAGCCTTTGCGTGAAGCTTTGCTGTCGACAATCTTCTGCTTTTGTTTCCGCCGGTCCCGCACGCACGTTTCGGGAACTCCGAACAACCGCGATGCGGCCCGATTTCCGTCCGTTTCTGCACACGCGATGACTTTTTTTTTAAAGCGGCATCGTGGTGCACTCGAGTTTTTGGAGTCGGCCCTTCCAAGCCGTCGATGCTAATGCACTACTAGATGACGAACCCCTCAGTACACGTACGAAGTGCCGCACATGAGAAACACATAGGCAGGAATGGCCGACGCGCCGTGTCGACGCACATAGGGGGCGGCCATTTTGGATTTGCCGATGGCAATAGATTGACTGCAATTTTTTGGTTCGTACTCGATTCTAACGCGCATGCGATTTATGAACCCGCTTAACCGGAAAAAAGGTGCGCGTTAGATTCGAGTAATTACGGTAACCCATGTTAGTACAAACTTTGAGCCAGACACGTGAAAGGGTCAGCTCGGATCACGTCAAGTCGACTTCTGAATTGATTCCTGCGACTCCGATTGGTGTATCCACTGCAATATTTGCGCAACATTTCCATGCATGCATGAATTAAGAAGCAGCCGGCCAGCCGTCCCGGTCTCCATCTTCGATAGTGTGTCCAGGAGGGAGGACCACTTGCCCGAACAGCGCCAAGTGCTGCCTGTGGTACGACAAACTGAACTGGTTCTGCTGTGCTTACGTGAACGGGACATGCTGCAGTGATGGAACATTTTGCTGCAAGCCCGGCTTTTACTGCTTTGTGCCGACGCAGAGCTGCATTCCTTTTGGCGAGCGTGCACCGAGCATTGCGGTTGACGCCGCGAAATATCGACGGGGAGGATTCATCGCGAAGGAGCATGCGCGCGTGTAAGTGACACCCTTAACGGAAATTATCGATGAAACATCCGATAATTGCCATAAGCTCGCACCAGGTTCATCTAATATTTTATAGCGGATATCAGAAACAGCCTCAGCGTGAATACCAATGGAATTTCAGCATTCGATTTTTTTGCCGATTCTCTTGGCACGCCCGTTATAAACCGGCATCACTTGTGTAAGAGCATGATCGCGGGTTCGATCTCTGCCGAGACAGTCACATTTCAATGGAGAATTAACAAGTGCTAGAAGCTGGTACAGTGCGTGATGTCAGCGCACATTAAAGAATACCTGAAGGTCGAAATTTCCGGAGCGCTTCACTACGGCGTTTGTGATAATCATATCGTTGTTTAGGGACGTAAGAACCACAGATACTAAACTAGTAAAAATGCCACGGGTCCTCATAAATTAATTTTTTAGTTTACCGATGTCATTCCTTCAACATCATGATTTCAAAAAGAAGTGACAATTAACGAAAAAACGACACGGACCGTTTTTCACTTGCCCAAGACGAATTGAAGACATACACCATCTTCTCTTTTTCATTTTTGCTCAGTCAAATGCGTTGATGATAGGCAATAGTCGATTGTATTGTGGGCAGGTGTAAAGATTTCAAATAACATTCCTACAACCTACGATCGACACCTTGCATGGCCACTGCCGTCTAGACGGGGGGGGGGGGGGGGGTTGATGCTGTTGCAATTGGCCTTTTCAGCCACAGTTGACTCGGGATGAAGATGTAGAGGCTGGAGAAAGGTGATCTTTACATTGGAGCGGTTTATTTACATTCTGTACATGGTGAGCCCTCTCTCAAATGCGCTCGGTTGCTCATTATAAAAATGTACGTTATTTCCAGATCCTTAGATCAGGAAAAGGGCTTAGATTGCGCTGCTCAATGGCAGGACAAAGGCATCACATCCGATGGTGATGCCCACAGCTGCCCAGGTGAACGTCTACTACTGGGGCGTGGCCCTTCACTGCACAAATCGCACCAAGGGGGTTCTTCGTTGTTGTGTGAATTCTGCTGGGTGAGGGTTCCTACGCTTGGATGACAGGGTGCATCAAAAGGGTCCGCCGCAATGAAGTTGAAAGGGTGCACCAAACTGTGCGCTCAATCAGCGGGACGAGTGGTCATCGGGGCTGACGCGGCTGTCCCTTCCAAGGAAGTGGTTGCATTCGTGGAAACGTACCATTGTGGTCGTCTTGGGGAATTGTCTACAGCATCTGACGGCACGGCACCTCGCTTTCCGGCTAGAAAAGACAATACACCATGGACATCACTCCGGCAGCCTTTCGGCGGCAACTTCTGTGATGAAGAAATAATGCCGCTCCTCTGTCGGTCCTGGCGCCGATCGTAACACTGTGCACTTATTGTGTGTTAGGCAAATCAACGCCACAGAAACTTTCAACGCCTATTGGCTTTAGTTTGTCGCCGAGCATGACTAACACTGCACTTTCAAGAGCTTCTGATGGAGAATATGAATTTCAGATTATATGTCTGATGCTCAGGCGATCATGAAGGATGGCACCATCAATATTACATTGTGATAGAGAGATAGATAGATCAAATTGCCGTTGGTATTCTAAGAAACGCATCGCACTTAAATTTGTTTATCGAATAGAGTTGATCACTGTTCTTCAATCTCTTGTTCTGCCTACAGAAGTGAAAAGAACCTGCTCCGACGGCAGCACATGCCCGGACTTCGCGACCTGCTGCAAGTCCCCTAACAACACCTACTCCTGCTGTCCATTCAGCGTGGCCACCTGCTGCGCGGACGGCTACTGCTGTCCCAGAGGTTTCGTGTGTGACGAGGCTAGGCACATGTGCACACTCAGGCGTCGCCCTGAAGACCTGCCGTACCTTAATTAATGATACCCCGAGCTACGACAAAGTTCTAAGTGATCTAATCATTCTTAATTATAACTTGTAGAGGTCCACATAGGTGCCAAACTCTCTGAACGAGGTCGTGATGATCCCGCAGTTTATTTCTTTCGTTGTTTTTTTTAATGACTACTTATGCAAGAAGCATGTCTGAGTTAAGAGTCGCCGTTGTGTGTTCTGACACTTTAAATAAAAACGAGTTCTTTTTCTACGTTGGTGGAGTGATGAATTTACATGAGCATGTCTTATCCTCGCGGTACTTACATTGGAACCATGCAGCTTCTGTGGTTCCGACAAGGAACAGAGGAAGGGAGGAACGGGAGGGAATGGAAAGGCAGGTATGTTAACCAGTATAGGAGGACAGTCATGCTATCCTCCTACACGGAAAAAAGGGACTTGTCTATCTCTTTGTCATCTAAACGACCAGTTTGTGGAAATGAATTCACCAGGCGCATATCACTGAAAATCACTGCTGGTGACTGAGCGTTGGTTGGTTATTTGTTTAGCCATGTGCATGAAAAAATAAAATTTCAGTTGAGTAAAGTGACGTCCTTGTTCGTAATCCCTTTGTTCCTCATGGTCAGTTCCCTTGCTCGAACCAGTGTTACCTGTGGTATCTCCCGTTTTACGGATGTGATGTGTCACGGAAGTGACGCATGAAATCCTGACTCCACCCCTCCCCACAAACCAATCATATTTTGCCACCTTTAGCATGCGTCACAAACACACTCACCTAAATTTGAGCTGACTTGCTCAATCTGCTTGTTTAATTTTCATCTGCTTTAACCAAGATTATTGCTGTAGTTACAATGGCATACGCAATAACTAAGCATAGCTCTGCCGTAAGCTGGCATCTAACACATTCGTATATAACAGAGGCATGGTATTACCATCCTTCTAGAAGGTGAAGGGGTATCGCATTCCGCTGACATGTAACTGCATGTATATTGGTCAAACAGGTCGCTGTATTAACGGCTGCTCTCGCGAGCATGGATTCAATGTAAAAAACAAAACGGGTTCGTTGATGGTGCTCCAGTGCAAAATATGTGGTTGCAAACCTGAACTTCAACTATGGTTTCTGTGTCGATACACTACCTACAGTGTACTAGCCCTACAGTCAACTCTTTTAGACATCCGCAAGATTGCGCAGACATGTCTCCTGTCTTCTCATTCGTGCTGGTGTATCAGCATAGCGCAACAAAATAACAGAGCTTCTTTGTTCAAGCACACCTCATGACATTTTCCCAAATAATCCTTCGGAACACTGGGCAGTAAAAACTCAAAAACAATATGTCCCACCGAGCACGTTTCCTTCTCGGCAAAGGCAGGAAGAGGCAAAGCCACACTGCAAGCTTATCAAAGGAAGAAGTGTGGTATGCATTTCGGAAACGAAACCTGATTTATAAATAAACGCTCCTTCCTTTTCCTACATATCTACAAAAACCACATAACTCAGCTTTTTGGGTAGTAGTCTCGTTTTAGCGGCTGTAGATATGACACATTCCAAATTTATTGAAGATTGTATTGGATAGCATTGCGTCGTGCACTTATATCTGCAGGGCATGGGCAATTGAAGCGGTGGGAGAAGTAAGAGGGGGGGGAGGGGTGAATAAAAAGCAATTTTTTAATAACAGATAAAGAATAAAATTGGTGGGACATTAATGGTCCTGCTATGTTTTCTAGATTTCGGAAAATACCATGGTTGCTGATAATCATCACATGCTGTGCACCCCTTTTATCCCAATTAAACCTTTTAGACTACCTAATAAACAAAATAATCTTCGTTAAAGGTATTGTGAAACCTTCGGAACACCCCGGGACGCTGGCTAATGCAATGAAACTGATAATAACGCGTATTATGCACTGCGCTCAGTGAGCAAGGAGGTTTCAGAAAGCAGCAGTGCACACGATCACAACCTGCCAACTAGTTATTTTCACGCTAGGGAACAAGCACGATCAGCCGGCCCAGATATCACTTCTACTTGAATTTATGCGGAATTCCAAAACATGCACACAGAGAAATAAAGAAACGTTTATTAACGCTGCCGTCTGAAGCGGCGCAAGAGCTGCTTCGGAAATGCATGCCTTTTATTTCGACGTTTGACGAGCCTTGGCGCTTGTTCAATCTATAGTCTGCGTGTTTCGATATTGGCTAAACATCTCAGGCCACAAATGCTAATGATTACCCGTTCTAGCGCGCACTGACTTTGGTTTCAGACGTTCGCGAGATTCATCGGAAAAAGAGGCGCGTAGTTACCAGCACCTGTAGGTGGCGCGAAGAGCGTTTCAATATGGCGCGGAAAAAGTGGTGATGGAGGCTACCCGAAAGCGTGCGCGTCTCGAGAATCGGGTGGCTTTCGGGCCTCGGGTATCTCTAAGTTCCATCGTTGATCTTAACGAGGAAACACAGAGATGTATTGTAGAAGGAGAGGCAGCGTTTAACGCTGGTCACGTCGCATGTTGTGGAATACGGGAAACGACAAGCGCGGCCGTCCATTTTGAGTCCCTCTGCCTGCAAACAAGCGCTATTAAGGGCCCGCCGCATACCATAAATGTTGGAGTCTGCAACACAACCGGTGCCGCAAAGGTGAGTATTTCTTACTACGTTTTGCAAACTCTGTACGATATGCGAGAATTCAGAGCGAACAGCGGTAGCGTGGGTGTAAACAAAGCGCCACACGTGTATTTATGGCGAGATGTATGGTAAAAGCGCCACACGTGTATTTATGGCGAGATGTATGGTAACCCGCGCCGGCTTAGGTCGAAAGTATTGTTGAAAATAGTCGAGTGACACGGATGCAGTGAAACAGGAGTACTTTAGGAGATAGGAACACTACACATGCGATTGCTCGTAGCCCGTCCTTCGCCATGGCTCAGCACGACTATGACGCGCCCGCACCAACCTACCGTCATCGTCTTCCGGCTTCCGAAAAATTCCACGTGGTGGCGCTAGCTGATCTGCACATTCTATTGGTGCAGCCATATCAATCCATCCATCTATTCAATGCTGTTGCTTCTCGAAACCCTCGAGACGGCGCGCGTGTAGTTCTAGCCACCTTTCAAAAAACAAAAGGAGCCTTCTATCACAATGCGCGTGCTGAATTTTTGTAGAATTTATATCAGTTTCGCCCATGACCGTTGGGTCACTGTCTCCAGTTTAGCCGAACCGTTGCGCCCAATTAAGGAAGAAATACACATTACCAATCAGACTCACTGCAGATGGTCACGTGATGTGTCTGCAAAACAGCGCACGAGATTGAACGGCTCTGCGTTTAGCGACACAGCGTCATCTTGCCTTCCTGCTTGTGGGCCATGTTTTCGCTGCTCACTGCCAACCACACTGTGACTACCTATGACACCAGGCCTCGGAAAGTCTCAAGTTCCAGTCATCGTAGAAGGGGTGACAAAATTGACCCCACTGCTGTTAAAAACACACACGCACACACAGTGCCGCATTTCAAATCTTGCCTTCGTGAACGCGAAGTCTTCCGCTAGACGTGCCGTAATAAGTGCAATATTTGAAGTGAAGATAACCATCATCTCCGCAAGAAACGGCTGTTACCTACATGATTGAAATGTTTCATTTCAATTCCGCGTTGTGCGCAGTACTTATGAGTACTAAATCTGTGGTTTAGCGATCGCGATAAGATTCAGGGATGCAATGACGCAGCGATGTCATGTGCCCTATGCTGTGCTATTCTTATCATCCACCCAGTGCTTCCTCTTTTTTTTTTTTTTTTCAATGCCAGCAAGATGCACCTGATCCAGCCGTCATTGGGGAGAGAACCCTTCATGCAGTGCCTCACGTTGGGAATCGTATGAAGTGATTTTTAGATGCGGAGCATCTTATACTCGCGCCTTGTAGTGCGCCGTCCGCACCGCTTCTCGAACATTCGACAGCTGACGCGCGCGCATGCGCCGTCGCGCCGTCGCCCACTCTTCCACCATCTGTGCATCCCTTCCTCCTCTACACACCGCGCGCGCTTCACTCCTCCACCATCTGTGCACCCTTCCTCCTCTACACACCGCGTTCGACATCTACAATTCTCCTGATTCTCCAGTGGACGCGCATGTGGCGTCGCGCTTCGAGAACATTCAACAGCTGACAGTGCATGCGCCATCGTGCTGTATATATACTCAAGGTCGGCGCTCGCTCGCTCAGTTGCCGCTCGTCGGTTGGTTTGTACGGCGCGTCGACGTCCAAGGTCGCGGTGAAATGAATTCCAACGAATCCACAAACACAATGATCGACGTCCCTTCGACCAGCGCCGCCCTTTCGCATACGTGTGTACGTGTTCACTCATTTAACACCCCCTCCTACAACCACGTTAACCAATTTAGCCATCGACCCAAGTAAGTCGCAATTTAACACCCCATTTCACAACCACGTTAACCAATTTAGCCATCGACCCAAGTAAGTCGCACTTTAACAACCCGTTAACCAATTATATGGTCCGCATCCTCCTCAGTGTTCCCCCGAGGGAAGCTGCGGGCAATTTTTTTGTTCATAGGTGTGCAGATCCCAAGGGCGGAGTCTTGCATTCCTCGTGTTCACGATGTTGGCGGTCACGGTGTTTTAATACAGTGTGTCACCGTTCGTGGTGCTATGTATGCGGGCAACCAATAGGAAAGTCACTGCAACGCTACTGCACTGGGCTATACTGCATGCGCTGACCTTGAGGGCGCTGTGGTGCGGCGGCGGCAAGAAGAAAGGAGCACGAAGGAACGAATCTGGCAAACGTTTTACGTTGGAGTGGGACACGCGTCTGTCGCATCTCCGGGGAAAGCGCTCGGACGCACGTGTGACGCAGGCAGCGCTACCTATCACGTAGCGTCGCATCACGGCCACTTACTGAACTAAGGTGGACCGACGGCTCCCGTTGAGAAGCACGCGTTTGCACTGGCATTGAAAGACATAAAAGGAGGCGACGATCCACCACTCGCGGCTGGCTGGTCACGTCGATAACGAAAAACATCCATCGGGAAAGACATCGTTCCGCGATTGCACCCAAGCAGACGTTCGCACGTTCCACATCATCGACCTGCCATATCATTCCTACAGTGGTATCTCTTATCAGTGGCGAAGCGGAAAATCTGCGCCTCCGCCGTTCGGCGGGAGCATCTGACGCGCAGATACGCAGTTAGTTTTCATCCGATAGGTGGCGTGATCTGCTGCGTTCGCGTTTCTTCCGAGCATTTTTTTTTTTTTTTAATCCGCCCGAGTAGCCATATTGCAGTTAACGTATAGGCATTCCCTGTTGTGCAGTGTGATGCCGCAGCAGCTGTCACACCAGTGAAGGCATCGATTTCTGCAGGCTCCACGGCCACGACAGGTAGGCTCGTTTCGTCGATGCGTGCAAACGTGTTATCTTTGGTCGGCGATTTCATTCTGCAGGCCTTGTTGCCGATCTCAGTGTTGCGTATTTGCGTGCTATTATTAGCCGCCCATTTTTTAAAGACCTGAGAGCGCGAGCGTCGACCGCCCCAGTAGATAAGTGGGGTTTAACGGAGCACAGCGGCGAAATGAGCAAGAATACGTGCAAGCACGTGCTGAACAGACCTGTGCAAGCTACGCTAAGCTGTTCCGGCAACCGGGTGCTGGGACCCCCGCAACAGGCACTTCTAGAGTCTTGGCGGTTGAAGCTCGCGCGTTAACGTTAAAACAAATGGGCGGCTGTACATTTGCACTGATCCTAAACGTGTTCCGAATGCTTGCGCTTCTCTCGAATTCTATTTCAACGTGATTTTCCGGCGGACAACGCCGCCTGCTTGTGTGTCCTCAGCTTGACAGCAGCCTCGTGCCAGCGGTGGGCACGAGGCTGCTGATACGCATGTCGCGGGATCGAATCCCGGCTGCGGCGTCTGCATTTTCGATGGAGGCGGAAATGCTGTAGGCCCGTGTGCTCAGATTTGGGTGCTCGTTAAATGGCCCCAGGTGGTCGAAATATCCGGAGCCCTCCACTACGGTGTCTCTCATAATCATATCGTGGTTTTGGGACGTTAAACCCTACAAATAAATAAATCAATCGCGTGAGATCGCTCGCTAGTCCGTCGTCTGTCCGTCCGTATATCGTATATATTCTGGCAAAGCCACTGCTAATTTTTTCTTCCTTTGCAATAGCAAGAAATTCAAAGGCCACTTAAAAAGCAAACAGCTCAAAACGCAGCACGCTACCGAAGCACAAAGAAGGCGCTCGAAAACAAAGCGCAAGTACAGGACAAGCGCGAAGTAACAACTGCATGCCACTGTTGTTCAGTGTTTGTTTGAGCAGCGCGCTAAATGTGTCGACTGCTGCTGAACTGTTGTCTTGTCCGCAAACTGAACCAAGTTAACCTCTGCCTTGTTCATTGTTTCATAGGCCATGGGCATTCCTTCAGTGAAGTCCTTCATGAAGCGAAGAAAAAAAAAATGCTGATGTATAGAAGCTGCCACGAAGGACTGAAGATCACCGGCAGGTTCGACATTCCACCAGCAATCCGCTTGGACCTCCGTTCTAAGACTTCTGTAATTTCTGCTGGTCGTTTCTTGGTAAGGGTTTAAGCTTTAGTTCAGTAGCGTTGCCTTTCATTGCGCGCAACGGTTGTAACTTTGTTTTGCCGGCCGAGCGACAGACGCGTACGTAATGATTTCGTTGCGATTGGTTGTCACTTAGCGACCACGTGCCTGACAACCACAGTTGACCTGCAATGCTTTTAAAGAAGCTAACTTCTCCTCGATGTCCTCCACTGGGTACTACTGAGTGGTGAAATTTCCGAAAGACGAAACCACTCGCACGTTCGTTGAATCGTGAAAAAAAAAAAAAAAACTCAGTGGTAAACACCACCCAGATAGTTATCGACCAATCGTGCTCACGGCCGCGGACTCTTGTTTTATTTTGCGACGATATATCGAGATTCGAACAGAGGTGGTTCTAGAGGAACTGCAAAACGTCTTCAGTCTACCGCAAAGCCTATAGAGGGCAGCTCGTTCGTTTTGACGCGAGTTATCGAGAATGAAGCGAAAGAGGAGAGGTCTCTATGAGTACTTTTCATATCTCTTGACCACGAGTGGAGCCTCATCTATTTTGAGAAGCGTTAAGGAAGCGATACCCATCTACGCTGCTCTTTGCGATCCTGGTGATTGCGAAGAAACTCGTAAAAAACGCCACAAGCATAACCTCTCATCCCTCCAAGAGCACCCGACACGGTGGTCTAGTAGTTGTGGCGCTCCACTGCAGACCCAGTGGTGTATAGCGTCTTCGACGTGAATCTATACAAACTCGGCCCGGGTACTCCACGTTCAATCAGTCCAGAAGATTGCAAGCTACACACTTGAAAGTAGTCATACTCCAGGTAAAACCCTGTATAATGTGGCTCGTTCGCGTACGTTGTACTACAGTTCCTCAGATAAACACTACCGCCACTACTTAATAAATACGCAGATAATTACCCTAACGTTGTAATGCTTACAAAATGCCTCAATATTTTTTTCCCTTCTTGGCTGATGTCTTTTTATAAAATGTTGTACAAACATCTCCGTGATTATATCATTGCTGTTTTTATCGTGTTTTTGTTTTTATCGTGTTTACTTCATTATCGTCGATTGTAATATCCCATACAAAAGTTATATCGTGTTTATGTGCTTATTTTGTTTATTTTATTCGTTCGGAATTTCTCATTTTTTTGTTATGCTCTATCTTTTTTAAGAGCATGGGTTTGTAAACTGCAGTCTTAGGCACTTCCAAGTAGTTTTGTTACACTTTTCGCCCGAGGGATCCCGAGCTTAAGTTGGAAATAAATATTTGATATGGTGTCTCCCTCGTCATTTGCGTTGTTCATGTACCGCACAGCGAAAGTTCATGTCACATTATATTTTTTTAAAATTTCTGGCACAACACCTTCGCATTATGTGTGCTAAACTTGGAAAAGAAGCTCCAAAAGCGTAAAGGCCCAAAAAGGAGGAGTGAATTGAAACCAGAGAAAGTGTAGAGAATGGTATGGAATGAAAAAAAAAACTTTATTTTAAAGAATTGTATCATAGTACAGAATTAAGTTTCGATAATTAACAAATAAAAAGAAATTAATTTGACAAAACCTAATCATGTGATAGAGAAATGCGTAGAATACAGCAAACCCCTACAAAATCCTTCATAGATTACGAGATAAATTTGGTTCAGTCGAGATATCGGTCGTAACGCAGGCACTGCAGACGCAGGGCATCGACGAGACCTGTATAAACATACCGGAAAAAATCTACAGCGGATCCGCAGCCACCATAGCCCTCCACAAAATAAGTGGTCGAATCCCAATAAGAAGGGTGTAAGGCAGGGAGGCACGATCTCTCCAATGCTATTCGCCGGGTGTTTAAAGGTATAATTGAGGGCCCTAGCTTCGGAAGTGTAAGGGTAACTGAGCTAATGGATGATATCCTTGTAACCTGGAATTCGCTGATCATGCTGAATTGATGAGTTACTGAGGGGACAAGTTACAGCCCATGATCACTGAACTGGACACGGAAAGCAGAAGAGTAGGCGGATGCATTCACCTGATAACCGAAGGTAGGCTATGGCAATTGAGAAAGCGAAGCGCGCGGAGCCAATTACGCTATCGAGTTGTACGTACGATAGCGTAATCTCTCGGACGCGAAGCTCAAGCCTCCTCCAAGATTTATTTGTTTTCTTTGCGACGCTTCAAAAATTTTCCAAATATGCACAAAATTTTATGATTCATTTGTCCAAACGGCCACTGGGAAATTCTGTGAACATCACCGCGCGGAGCTACTGAAAGTATTCGCTCGCTTTGAAGTTCGCGCCATGAATGAAAGGGGTTTGTTGCGCATCTTCACGCATAGATGGCGGCACGGGGCTCGACGCAGTAAAGCGCTTTACGACGCGCTCGACGCTTGAGCGATGCACCGTGGAGATTGCGTCAATGTTGACCGTTAACTGAAACGTGCTTTAATTCAGAAAGCTGCCCAGTAACGCTTACTTGCTAATTTAATTAGCGAGAATGGTGGTAGTGATGGTACCAGCATTACGCTTTACATTCGTATCTTATGGGCACGGATTGACCTCGTGTTCTCAACTAACATTGGGGGCCATTTTATTAGCCTTCTTGAAAAGCTTATCGTTTATGAGAAAGTGTATGACCAGCGATAAACTCGGTGAGATGTGACCGTGAACATTTCTGGAATGCACGTAGCCCCATCACGCCGATGTTTTAGCCGGTGTGGTGCAGTAGCCTGTCTGTTAATTTTTTCCATTAATTGATTGACTGACTGCGTTTTATGCCACAAGGGCATCTAGGCCAAATAGTGCGATAACGTTTCTGTTTATTTTTTACAATGATTGAAAAGAATGGAAAACTATTACTTTATTCTGTGTGTCAATAAATGTAAAATAGGTGCCCCCGCTCGGTGATCATGCATGCTGAAGATCTGAGGTAATGGTTGAGGAGAAAAATAATAAAAGTGAATGTACGAATACAACATGGCTCTCAGCCTCCTGTATTTATTTTGTTGCCTGAAACCAGTTCTGAAACCTGCACCTTATCGCATAAAATAGATCGACTGCTTCAAGTCCTCGAACAATTTTTAGTCGTATTACGTCTTGTGGGCTCCATGATGTCGTCATTTATTGTTTATTGTCATTTATAGTGAGGTGCTTGGGCTAGTTGGTATGGCATGACGATAGTTATAGCGCGAGAACAGAACGACGACATAGAGATGGCGCTCGTGTCCTTCGTGCACTCTTTGTCTCTGTGTCGTCGTTATGTTCTCGCGCTGTAACTATCGTCTTGGGAGTTCCTTCGCAAACATCACGGCCTTGTTAGCATGTTATAGGCTGTAATGTGATTGCGTACGCAATAACCGCTTAGCTGAGAGTTCACTTTGAGCAACAATGGGCATTCAAATTCGGAATTGGGTGTGCAACCGCGCAGTTTAGCGTGCTACGAGAAACAAGCAGAGACTGGTGTCATATCTGTGCGCTAACACCTAGAAAAATTCAGAGCCATTAATGATGATCTACATAAACGTGTGCTCCAACCTTTAATAACGGGGGTGACGGCAATTACGGGAAACACCTCAACAGTATCCAAGAACTCATCAGAGCCGATGAACAGCATTGTATTCAGAATCGGAACCAGTTTGGTCATGTTAGTAAATGTTGAAAATTAAATGCGTGCATACAGAAGGAGGTCCCATAGTTAGAAACTGAAATGGAAAAAAAGTATTTCTTTAACTGCAAAATTTACTACTCTAATCGGGTACATTTTTCTTGGCTGGATCTAGCGGGCAGAGAAGAAATCCTATAGGACTAAGAATTCTGCGTAAGCTCTAGTAGGCACCGTATATGACGTCCTGAAGACTTCAGCAGGGACTTCAATGTGGCGTCGCCACCTGCATGTTCTTCTCGTGCTTTTTCGAAACCATATTACGAAGTTTTTTTTTTTATTGTGCATGTGTACATGTGTAAACGATAGGTGTAGCCTTGAAACAAGAAGAGAATAGAGTGAGTCAGGGAACAAACCAGAGTTAAGGATAGCATAGTTGAAATCAAGAAGAATTAATGGACATGGGCCGGGCATGTAGCGGGTATGCAGGATAACCGCTGGTCATTATGGGTAACTAACTGGATTCCCAAAGGAGGCAAGCGTACTAGGGAAAGTTGCATGGGTGGGCAGATGAGATTAGGAAGTTTGCGGGTATGAAGTGGCAGCAGCAAGCACAGGACCGAGTTGATCTTTGTCCTGCAGTGGACGTAGTCAGGCTAATGAGGATGATTGATCGATTGATTCTTTGATTGATTGTAACCTACCTACATCCCATCGTTCTGGAAAAAAAAAAAATTCCGGCTGCGCTATACTGGCTCCGACGAACACCCAACTCCAGCGATCGATTCTTCGCGCTTGTCGTATAGGTCGCGTGTGTATATAGCTCACGTGATGGCCGATGTGTAGGCTGTAGTCCCTTCTGTCGCGTTTGACGCGGCGCGTGACGTGTGTGACGGCTGCGATCAGCGGCTACGATCAAATGCCGGCACGATTTTGCGGCCCCGGCCGTCACGACAGCTCGGAGGCTCTATATACGTGCGGTCATCAAGCGAGATAATCTCTCTCATCCCTTGCCGCGTACCAGCGGAGGCGAGTTAATCGCGTGCGCCAACCAGTTACGCCTGCGCGCGTATACTCTGGACACAGCTTACCATTTAGTGACCATTTGGTGGGGTACAAAAAAGAAGAAAAAGAAAACGTAGCAGGCTCCTCAGAGCTGTTCTCTCTGTTTTCTTCTCTCATCCAATTGTTTTTTTGGTTTTTCCTGGTTTGCGCTGGTGTTTCCATCATAAACGTAGAAACAACGCCGTTCGTTAATTCTTCCTTTGAAGGCGCCTATCGGAGACCACCCATTCTGGCTAATCTGGATCCAATGAAGCGACAAACGCGAACGGTCAGTCTCAGAGCTGTATATATAGAGAACGATGCGTGCGTGAAGTGGTAAGATTTCTTCGCGTTGCCTATAAACAACGCAGGTCGCCGCATCGAGTGCCTTTCCGGACCACCCGTAGAGACTAGTCCTCACCTAGTGAAGCAAACAAATACGCTGAATTCGGACGTTCGGGGAGCGGCAAGAATGAACGTGGATGCCTTTTTTTTTTCTCCTACGTTTTCTATATATAATGTCGTTCTGTACTTCATTCTGCGACGCTGAAAGACCACCCATTCAGGTTAGTTTTGGATTCACACTACTGTGCAGCAAACGGATGTAGCAAATGTGTCGTGTGCAGCAAGTGAACGAATAAGGTAATAAATGCCGTGGTTTGTAGGGGCGTCAAGAAATTTCGTCGTTCGTTCTCGCTTTGTTAAGTCTCTGCGTTTATATAATCGAAATTAGAACTCGGTGATGTGACGATGCCTTTTTGTCTTTTTCTCCTTCTTTCTTTTTCTCTTTCTTTCTTTCTTTCTTTCTTTCTTTCTTTCTTTCTTTCTTTCTTTCTTTCTTTCTTTCTTTCTTTCTTTCTTTCTTTCTTTTACTTTCTAGTGCATTGCACGAAGTTATTTCTTACGCTTTGACTGACCCGTACACTGGACGAACAATGTTTCCATGGCCTTTTGTTGATGGCGCCAGCGGTACGTAAGGTGTTCTGCGTGTGACGTCACAGTGACCTCACATGATGTCATCCAAATGCGTGACGTGATGCATGACCTCATCACATTTTATCGTCGCTTGGTCGAAGGTGGGTTGATCCCGGTTGTCCTGCAAAGCACGCGAATACGAAAGGTGCGCACCGTGTGACGTCACAGTGACGTCCTATGATGTCATCGTAATGCGTGACGTGATCACCTCATGATATCTCATCGTCGATTGGTCAAAGGTGGGCCGATATTGGAGGCGATGCAAACCATGCGAAGCGCAGAAATCTTCAACCGTTACGGTGTAAGAACTATATATATGTAATCAACTAAGAGAATCAAGATAAGTTACTGCGCATTTCTCACGTAGCAGCTCGTTGTGCCTTTCAAGGAGTCGGGTCCCCTGGCTGTATAACTTATTAGTTATTATATTGTCTAATGCGTAGTCAGAATTATTCAAGTGTAGGAGTTGCGAAACTTCCCATAGGCTCCATGTATCGAAATTTGGATACGTCACTGGTCCAGATGCCGGAGTGAGCAGATTGTCGTGCCACCTTTTGATCAGCACACTCACTATTAAATACATTATTTGTGTTGCCGTTACCCGATGGCGCGGCAGTCTGCTAACTCCCGAAAAATTCGGCCAACTGCGTGTCTGGGTTTTCAAACGAAGTTTTGACTCTGGTATGAACGAATAACTCCGATGCGCACTATAGGCCTCCCCCATCGAGGGTTACAGAAAGTCTAACATGCCATGCTCCCGAATTCTCAAGCCTTTAAAGGTGTTTGGGTGTCTAAAAAATTACAGCCTCCCGGGTACGGCTATATATTACACAAGACAGTTACATATCTGAAACAAGTTCTTGAAGACTTTATACTGCCTATACCTGCTCAAAAATGTCTGATACGAGAATCCGACCTGAACACCACGCTCTGTCGACTATTCCAAGCGATCGCCGTTCTTACTTGCGTTTGAGAGCCGGCTAAGGAGAAAATTCTACTTTTCCCTCGCCGAAACTTCATTTAGCTCCACAAACGGGGGGCGTTAGCCACGCAACTAAACAACCTTGAAACACTTCATTTGAATATTTGTGAAAGTTTTAATGTGTAAAGCATAAAAAGTGCAAGCCCTATGGTGTATCTTCACTGATCGGCTCCATTTACTCAATATTTGACGCTCAAACAACGCACAGCGTATTGATTATTTACCGCCGAATATAGGATGTCCCCTCTGCTGCTACTGCTTACTCGTTTCAAATTTCTATTGCAATTATTGGCTTCTCATCTTTAAATTATAAGCTACAGACTCTGTCTCACCTCAGCTCGGCAAATTTCACTTTGATATGGATAGTTTTTATGATCGGGTATTCTGCTAAAGCCAGTTTTTTTTAACCAGCAGGTGTACCCTAATATAAGACAGGTGATCAAGGCGTGCTGGTTGCTTGGCGATCAATCACTCCTACGCGCATGCGATCGTATCTTTGACTACTGGAAAACTGACATCATTCATTCGCGATAGCGCGAAGTTCCCGTGCGCCCATCTTGAAGGAGGTGTAACCAAAGGTGTGGCTGGGCCGACCGACCTTTATAGCTGTGCGCGATATGCCTAATTGCGAGCAGTGCAACGAGACGAACTGGGAAATCATATAAACAACGCGACAGGTGTGCCGTTGAACTACGTAGCCTCCGAAACACTATACAGGTGCTGTAGCAGAAGGCTACATGGACACTGATGCGTAATCGGACCCGCTATAGGGACGCACAGATGATCGATCGCGAGTATGCATATAATTATTAGATAATAACGGTGCGAGCATGCAGTAGGGAAAACAGCGAGAGATAAGTTTCCTATAGAGGGCATTAGGAGCATCAGACCGCCGCGAGAACGCAACAATGCTCATTTTGCCGCGCACGGGTGGGGATAGCAAGCCAGAGTGACTGTCGACAGATAATCATCGATAATGTGGCCGCGCACTGTAAGATCAAGTTGTCGCACGATCTGCACATTACGAGTCGTGTCTGCAAAGCATCCAACTCTCGAAGCGATTATCAAAAGATGCAGTGCGTTTGTGTTTCGCTTACGGTATAGGCACTGACTGTACAAAATTCGATGAAAGGGACATCACTCGAGGCACTTGTAAATTTCGTATAAACTTGGGCTACCCAAAAGTGTTCTACTACTACTACTACTACTACTACTACTACTACTACTACTACTACTACTACTACTGCTACTGCTACTACTAGTACTTCTACTTCTACTACTACTACTACTACTACTACTGCTACTACTACTACTAGTACGTCTACTTCTACTACTACTACTACTACTACTACTACTACTAATAATAATAATAATAATAGTAATAGAACCAACAGAAATAGTACAGACATGAAAAACAGAGCGTAAGCGCTAACTGTAACCTTCGCTTGAAAAAATGCTTTTGTTTGTACCGACGACTGGCGCCTCAAAGCGACATTCTTCTTTAAGCAATCTGAGTAAATAAGGCGTATAGCAATGGAGTAAGTACGCGGAACGAGAGGACGGCGGATATGAGTTCCTGCTGGAGTGCCTGCAGCTGGTGCTTCTATGAAGACATTTCCTTTCTGTCGTTGTGCGATATACGTAAAATATGTGTTCGCATGCTTGTCGTAAACATAAGACGCATGTTTAGAGCACGTTCGCGCATTTTCTGAGAATATAAGGAAAGCTAAAGAAAAGGGAAAGTGGAAAATCGGCCAGAAAAAAAAAAGACATCGTTGAAGAATAGAAAAAATTTTAAAAATAAGAAAGGGAAAAATCCTATAGGGTACGCATGCTCGCCATCACCGCTGTTGATAACAAAGGCGATTGTCAGCTTACAGTCGATCCCGTAGCTTAATACAGCAATCGAAAAGTTGCTTTCAACTGAATACACATAGTTGCGAGTTAACGGAATGTCTCCCTGCCTGCTCTGTGTTTCCCGTAACGCTTGCTGATATCAGCATGTCCGGCTGACTCTCCCAGTGGTAACTGAGTTACACTTAGTTGCATTAATATAACGCATCTTGTTTGCGATACCTATCCATTCACTCATGTACATACTTGGCCCCCTATATTTATAGATGCTAGGATCATTTGAGCAACGATGGATCGGGAAACAACCTCGATACATCACTGCATGTAGCGCGAAACTTTGCTAAGAACAGATAGAGTGCGAACGAACCACAAATCGCTTGTGGTTTGTCCTTTTTTGTATCCGTCCAAATTTGCACGCTACCTGCAATGATGGATCATTACCAGCTGGCCTGATCAAATTGACCGTCTAGCTTGATACATTTTCCACCCTAATGTCACCTCCCGGAGGATGAGGAGAAGGAAGAGGAAGGAAAGGCAGAAAGGTGAACCAGACGAGCATCCGGCTTGCTATCCTGCGCTGGAAGAAAGGGTTTGAGGAACAGAAGGAAGAGAACGTACAGAAGTGTACATTTGAGCTTAAACTAGACTGCTGCGTTCCACTGCAGTGGACGCGTGACTACAAACGCACGTCGTTCCTT
This sequence comes from Rhipicephalus microplus, assembly GCF_043290135.1. Taxonomy (NCBI): domain Eukaryota; kingdom Metazoa; phylum Arthropoda; class Arachnida; order Ixodida; family Ixodidae; genus Rhipicephalus; species Rhipicephalus microplus. Next base: position 18,943,594 of record NC_134709.1, read on the forward strand.
TAAATCGTCGGGTCACGTTGCTTGCTGAAGATGACAGTTATAGCGCGAGAACAGAACGCTGACAAAGGGACAAGAAGACGAGCGCTACAATGCGACGAACGTCTCCTTCTTGCCCCTTTGTCGTCGTTCTGTTCTCGCGCTCCAACTATCGTCGTGTCGTTCCAACTAGCCCGAACCGCCACACTTCTAAGCCTGCTGAAGGCTGGCAAGCACCGGACGTAAAACATCAGGTTACTTGTTGTACGCACCCAGCGTGTGGTGAATTGAGCCTTCTAATGGAACACTCGAGGTGTGTCTAGCACAGATCGAAGAACTAACACCAGGAGCGAGCGCCACTTCGTTACCATCTCCGAACGTTCCTCCTCCTTTCCTTGACGAGTGTCGCCGGGCGGTCCAGTTGCCCGGGCTTTGCCAGCCAGGCTGTGGTGCGAGCTCACGCAATGCTGCTGCGGCGGCGCCACGAAGGCGCAATTATTAATACGCATCGCGTCCAGCGCTCCGCCGATTGGGCATTGGAAAGGAGAGCGCGCGCTTATGCGCGCTCGCCAGAGGCGTAGTGTATCATGCGTGTATGCACGACGGTAGCTGGGAGCGCCGCCAACCAGGTGCCAAGGGGACCGCGAGAGGACCGAGTATAGGGGGATGGGGATCTAGGAGCAAATGACAAAGGAGAAACAAGAGAAAAAAGAGTGCGTTCTTTGGAAGGACTAGGCATGTACTGTAACAAACTCGGAGGCACAGCTTTTTGATGTGTGTGTGTGTGTGCTCCTCGCCATTAATCATCCTCGCTGTCGACCTTCGGTCGCCCTCGGTAACCCCTCCTTACCGCGTACACAGACACGTGGCCGCTCTGTCCTGGCCGAAAACCAGAGCAAGAGGTGGAGAGAAGTGGTGGGCGAGAGGTTGCGGTGAAGCCCGCGGGGACGAAGGGCTGCCGCTGTGTCACCGCATGATTGCGCGATCTTGGCTACCAAAAGTTGAGTATATTGCCAAGCCCCAGTCGGCTTCTTAGTTGGAACGTGGTTGGAACGTACTTTCTCACGCACTCGATGAACTTTTAGCCTTCAAAAAAAAAAAATGGTTGCTTGCTGGGCTAGTTGCTTCATTTTCAACACGCGTAACAGCGCGTAGAACTGGAAAGGACGACACAGAGTGTAAAGAGAGCTCCTTTTTTTTTTTTTTACGCTGTGTCTGTATCGTTCTTTTCTGTTTCTACGCGTTCTTGCATGTTTTAGCGTTAAAGATGACCATAGCAGCGTGCTACATGCTATGATTAGCATAGCATACTTGAGGATTATAGTTGGTATGGGGCGTAATTGACACATCACACTTCAGGCATGAGAACGAGACACGAAACGCAAGAGTAGCTGTGTTGCACGGGGGAGGGGGGGACGCACCGCAACCACTAGTCATTAAGGGACGTGGGGGTGGCACTAAGATTGTGTTCCGTAGCCGACGCATATCCAGAAATGTTTTTTTTCGGGGAGGGGTGCGGGGGCACCTCGTTCTTTGCGGGGAGAGTAGCAACCCCTTGAAATGGTCCTTGTTCGCTCTCTGTGTCATGGCGAAAAAAGATATCGAGGGGTGGGGGGGGGGTCACGGGTTTGGTGAGCCACCCTCTGCCTACGCCCCTGTTCCATAGAGCTTTACTCTGTTCTATCGTTCTTTAAGGCGCAGGGTCATGACGGCGTGAGAACTCGAAGGTAATACCGACTGAGGAATCCCGATTTTGCATTCAAAGTATTCGCTTTCCACCCCTATTCCAGGAAAGCAAGGGCCTAAGACAAGCCGTTGTGAGAAGCGCGTCGTTGGATCATTTTCGTTTTTTCATCTATTGCGAAGTCTGTTTTCTTTCGTACTCGACCAGCGAAGGGAGAAGGGGGGGGGGTGATGGGGGAAGCTGCGGTGTGAATTTGACCCCCCCCCTACCCCTAAATGGACATTTTTGTGCATGCCTCGTTGGCCTGTGTGCGTGTATGTATGTGTGCGTGTGTATGTGTACGTGCGTGAGAGAGAGGGTTAAAGGACACGATAATCCTAGTTTTACATATCGACACGCACCTATAGCTGTAGCGGACACAGAGAAAGAGGCGGTTCTTGGTGTGAAGAAAAATGGCGAAGTGTGCTTGCTGTAAGTCTGCAGCCCTTGAGGGACCACGTCACAGCGCCGAGTTCGAGAGGTGCTCACAGACTCCCCCCGTCTCTTCTCCATCTTCCTCTCTCTGCCATTCCGCTTTCGTAAGCGTCAAGACGATATCTTCGCGTTGTCATGCATAGTTAAAGAAGCTAACTCGGTGCTCAAACTGATATCAGAAGGCCTGTCACCACACGACAGAGGGATGGTCGCGCTGCGAGCGACCCGGTCGGCGCGGTTTTCTCTTGCAAGCCTCCCTGCCGAGTTCCGCGGCTGACCAGTGCAGCAGCCGTCGGTCGACCCAACTAGGTATACCAGTGCCGTGCTTATACAAGTTCTGTCTTCCGAGCGTCGCTGTTCGTGGCCATGAAAAAAAGAAAGGCCGCGCCTTTGCATGCCGACGCGACATGAGTGATGATGGGGCGCGAAGGGGGGGGGGGCTGCACAGCGCTGACCGAACCGTATACGAAGGTGGTTCGCCCTCCTCGTTTGTAAACGCTGCGCGACTGCAACGCTCGTCCGCGTTGTTTGTTCGCAACGAGTCGGTTGCTTCGTTTGCATGGCTCCGCTTGATTGTTTGGCGAGCCCCCCTGTCGCTTCTCGTTCTTACACGTTCAAACGGGAGAGCGCGAGAAAGGATAAGCCTGTACCGCAAGTTGTACGACGGTGCTGTTTGCTATCTCAGTATCAGAAACGGCGAACCGGTATCTCTATATTACTTACATGGTATGAATGGCAGTCCAAATATAATGACGAACCGTAGATAAACTGTAGTGGATGGGTGACTTTTACCGAGAGAGATAACGAGAAGGGCTGGCCTCGCTGAAATTTTCTGTCTTTTTTGTTGCTTTGTTTGTTTTACGAAGGTGAAATAAGAAAGCGCTTCGGTATACGATGCGCGCATACACTACTCTAAATCTTTCCTGACGCTGTGCATCGTCGTGCGCGAATCGGTGGCCATGACTTCTTGCCGCCGTGCTCGAGGTTGCGGGCGCGACTGCCGAATTAAAGAGTATAACGTTCAAATACCGTGTTATTTGGCGGAAGCACTTGAATGTACTAAAGTAGGCGTGATATATCTATCTATCTATCTATCTATCTATCTATCTATCTATCTATCTATCTATCTATCTATCTATCTATCTATCTATCTATCTATCTATCTATCTACCTATCTATCTATCTATCTATCTATCTATCTATCTATCTATCTATCTATCTATCTATCTATCTATCTATCTATCTATCTATCTATCTATCTATCTATCTATCTATCTATCTATCTATCTATCTATCTATCTATCTATCTATCTATCTATCTATCTATCTATCTATCTATCTATCTATCTATCTATCTATCTATCTATCTATCTATCTATCTAAGTTGGTCGTACGGTTTCGCTCCCCTCTCAATGGTATCAAGCCAAAATTTGCGTTGTTAACATCACTGACTTCAGCATTCCCTACGCCTCCCCCCTCTCTCCGGGCGCTAAACAACAAAGCTGAATTATTTGAGGGTAAATGAACTGCGACGCGTTCTAATTCGGACGGCACGAGCATGCGTCATAGCAGGACACAAAAACAGAAAAAAAAATACCAAGCGCGCAGCAAAAACCCCGCGGCTACCTTCGCCCATTGTTACGCGACTGCAGAAGGACGGCTTATACGCCGAATCCTGGCATGTCCGTCCGGCCGACCGCTGGGCGATCATGCAACGCGGGGTGCGTGTTTACTCGAGCGTCTAAAGTGTGCCGCAAAACAAGCCGACACGACATGCAGCGGCGAGACTGAGCCGGCGTGTTAATGAACTTGATGTGGGGCCGAAGCGATCAATAGCGAAACGAGGAGAGGGGCCGGCGTCACGCCACACATACCGTGAGGGGCGCGTCGTCGTCACTTGAACGCTTCGATGACTCCTAGCTATATGGTTAAAACGGTGCAGCATTGCGTAGCAGGCGTGTGGACACCGCATGTTTATTAAAGGGACAACGTTTCCTAAAATTTAACTACAGTTGGGGACTCTGGCGTTACGATCGCACAATAACCATGGAATTGCCAAAAAAATGAAACTGAAAAGATAGATAGATAGATAGATAGATAGATAGATAGATAGATAGATAGATAGATAGATAGATAGATAGATAGATAGATAGATACTGACAGCGGCGAACTCAGCATCGGTCTTCGATCAACTGACCAGTGGGGAAGCGTGTCGGCATTTATACACTTGCCATCGAATATTCTATAGCGTTATCGCTATAGCGGCTACGTTCCAGAATAATCTGTAACGTTCACGAAGTGGGCGTAATCTCAACAAACTGTCACGTGTTGAAGTCATTACATGATTGATTGATATGTGAGGTTTAACGTCCCAAAACAACCATATGATTATGAGAGACGCCGTAGTGGAGGACTCCGGAAATTTCGACCACCTGGGGTTCTTTAACGTGCACCCAAATCAGAGCACACGGGCCTACAACATTTCCGCCTCC